>NW_020173397.1:12243458-12263914 GCF_003031525.2 Neophocaena asiaeorientalis asiaeorientalis
TCAATTATTAATATTAGTATGGACTTATGAATATTTATTTTATACGTAGGGTTATAACCCAATACTACTTAATTTTGTTGCTTAAATTGTTCCAGCTTTAGCCTCTGAGGGCTCTTCTCTGTCCCTTTTTTTTTTTTTTAACATCTTTATTGGAGAATTATGGTTTGATATACCCCTATCATTAAATTTGTGTGTGTGGGCGTGTGTGTGTGTGTTTGTGTTTTGATAACTATCTTTTTTTTTTTTCTCCAGCCATGGAATTACCCATTTATCCAGAAGTGTTTTTGCTCGTCATGCCTTGGGAAGAGTGCTATTGGCATCTTGTGGGTAGAGGCCAGGGATGATGCTAAACATCTTGGGATACACAGGACGGCCCCCACAGTGAAGAATTATCTGGTTGAAAACGTCAACAGTGTCAAATTGAGAAGCCCCAGTCTATTCCCAGAAGTTAAAATGAGTCATATGGCCAGTTTTGGCCTACTATTTATCCAGACCTTCTGAGTGAAAGTGTGGGAAAGGTGTGGACACAGTCCATGGACACCATACAGTGTTCCAACCAAAATGAAAACCTTAGGCTGATTCACAGATTCTTTTGCACTTGCACAAACTTTCCTTGCCTTTCTGCTTGTCTTGAGGAGTAAGATATATTTGACAAAAGGAGAAAGGATTTTTCAGGTAGAACACATAAGACAGAAGGTGCTATGAATGGAAATATGAATTTAGGATCTGCTAAACTAAAAGTAAAAGCTTGTGTCCCTGGGAAGCTCTATTACCTTTCCCTCTTTCCCTTCTAGCAAAATTCTCTCTAGTAAGAAGAAGTAAGACTCCTTACCAATCCTCCTCTATAGGAGGATATTTTAGAATTTACCCTGGAGAAATTATATGGCTGAAAAATACAGTGCAGTACATGGTAAGAGGAACAGACCCACGGCTTGTTTGTGCCTTCTCTTGAGTAAGTACAGTTCGAGTGGGCGACGATTACTTCCTCATGTTTGGTTGTCACAAGCTCCTAACACTTCTTCATGTCAAATTTCTGTTTGTAGTTGACTTTCACATTATAATACTTTCAGCTGGTAGAGCCCGCACACACTCTCCTCTGTGTGTTTTTTCTCTCTGTTTTTAGAATAGGATGGGTATTCTATCCCTCTCTCTTTCTCCCACCACTACTCCCCCTTATAGTACATGCAAATTCTTGCAGACAAAAGGACAAAAAAGCAAAACTATGAATGAAGACAAAGCCAGGTCATTCAGAGGAAGTTAGAGCTTATGAAGTTCAATCACAGGGACTCCAAAACATGCAGAATGAAACAGCTTCAGCCAGAATGAATTACCATCAAGTGCGGATCATCTTTACTTCTCATCCTCACCCCAGCACATGCAATGATTCATGATTGAAAGGCAGCTGTGTGCAGGAAAGTTACTGGCTTCAGAAAAATGTCTAATCCTGGCTCAGTCACTGCCTAGCTAGTGACCCAGGGCCAGTCATTTCTCCTCTTCAGCCCTTTGGACACTTGTTTGTGAAATTGAGCGAATTTTACCTACTTCATAGAGTTGTGAGGATTCAAAGGAGTCACTTTTCATAGTGCTACATGTGTAGATGCTATATTTATCACACTGATGAGATATACATACAACTGTACACACATTATACTGCTATGGTGATTAATAGATGAACACACTTCTGAGCAAAAGTGAAGCTCAGATAAGTTAGTTCACTGCTGTAATCTTGGTTTCTTCATTTATAAAAGGTAGAGTGGGACAAGATGATATTTAAACTTTCAGAGTTACTAAAATCCTATGATTCTAATAAATATGCATTGACGTAATAAACATTAGCTACTTACGAATCATATACATATGATTTTGTATATGAATCATATACCTACATACATATATAATTGTATAATTATCATTACTATTATTTATCATAGGGGTGTTTATAGATCTCACCCATCCTTATAGCTGCCCCAAAAGATTACATAATTTCCAGTCCAAATTCTCTCTTTATCTTCCCCTCTTTGTAATCCAGTCCTTGCCTTTCCCCAGCCAGGAGACCTGGGGATACGGATCCAGCAAACGGCATAGAAGGGAAGACCCAGAGAGGCATGGGTGGAGAAGTAGGACTTGGTGAGAGGAAGAGAGAAAGCTGGGTTTGCAGAGGGTGGGAAGAGGGTGGACAGTAGCAAATGAGAGTTCCAACAAGTTTCAGGTGTGTGGAGAAAAAAGGAAAGGGATATAGAAAATGTTGAAAGTTTTGAATTGGATCTCTTGAATTGTCTTTTGAAGTTAGGTGAGGGAAAAGCCTCTCCCTCCGAACTGCAAATGGTATATATGATTGCCTGTTCTACTGTCTTAGTCTATTTGAGCTGCTATAACAAAACACCACAGACTGGGTACCTTATAAACAGCAGAAATTAATTCTTACAGTTCTGGAGGCTGGAATTCCAACACCAAGGTGCTGGCATGATTGCATTCAGAGGTCAGGGCCCTCTTCCTCATTCATAGCCGGCACCTTCTGGCTATATCCTCAGTCGGTGGAAGGGGCAAAGGATCTCTGTGGGCTCTCTTTCATAAGGGCACTAATCCCATTCATGAGGGCTCCACCCTCATGACCTAAGTACTTCCCCAAAGCCCTACTTCCTAATACCGTCACATTAGGCATTAGAATTTCAACGTAGGAATTTGGAGGGTGGGAGCACAAACATCCTGACCATAGTATCTACTTTGTCACTTGGGTATCTAAAAAGCATTTTAATACCACCTGTCCAAAACTGCATCCCTATGCTTTCCCCTAAATCAGCTTTTCTCACCATGTTTCCTGTCTCAGTTGGGGACAATTCAATCCTTTAAATTGCTCAGGAGAAAGTCTTAGAATCCACCGTTCTCTAATCTTTCTTCCATACTTATATCATGTACTCAGAAAATGTAGTCAGTGCTACTGTCCAAAACCAATCTAATTGTTTCTCAGAATAATCAGAATCTGGTTATTTCTCACCACCTCCACTGTTACCACCTCTGTCCAAACCACCATTATCTCTTGCCTGGAATATTGAGAGAGCCTCATAGCTGGTCTCCCTATGTCTACCCTGGCACACCAACTAGAGTAATGTGGTTAACATTTCAATCAGATTATGTCATTTCATTGCTCAAAACCCTCCAATATCACTTTATCCCATGCAAAATGTGATGGTTAAGTCTATGTGTCAATTTGACTGGTGCACAGAGTGCCCAGATATTTGGTCAAACATAATTCTGGGTGTTTTGTTGAGGGTTTTTCTGGATGGGTTTAACACTTACATTGGTAGACTGAGTACAGATCAGATCACTGTCCCTAATGTGGTGGGCCTCATCCAATCAGTTGAGGGCCTGAATAGGATGAAAGGACTGACCCTCCCCTGAATGAGAGGGAACTCCTCCTGCTGATTGCCTTCAAACTGGGTGAGACATCAGGTTTTTTCCTGCTTTTAGACTAAAACTGAAACATTGAGTCTTCCTTCATCTCAAAGCTGCTGGTCTTCAGACCGGAACTACACCATCAGCTTTCCCGAGTCTCCAGCTTATCAGCTGTCACCTTCTGTAAGCATGGGAGCAAATTCCTTATAATCTCTCTCTCTCTCTCTCTCTACACACACACTCACACTCACACACTTATCCTATTGGTTCTGTTCGTAAGTTTCTCTGGAGACCCCTGACTAACAAAGTAAAATCCAAAATTATGATATATAATGTCCCACACATTCAGGCCTCATTACCACCTACCCATTCTTTTAGACTTAAAGCCTGTTGTCTATGGCAGCTTTCATACCGCAGTGGTAGTGTTGAGTCATTGTTATGGGGACTGTATGTCTCTCAAAGCTGGAAATCTTTTACTATCTCTTTATTGAAAAAGTTTGCTGACCCCTGCTCTAGTTGCAGACTGGCCTGCTTGCAGTTCCAAGAAAGGGTCCCGCACTCTTCCACCTCAGGGCCTTTGCACTTGCTGTTCCCTCTGTCTGGAGTATTCTTCCCTCAGGCATCTGCATGATTCACCCCTCAGCTCATTCTGGGTTTTGGTCAAAAGGCATCATCTCAAAGAGGCCCTCCCCTCCCAGAACTCCCAAGTCATTTTTCTTGCTGTGTTTTTCTACATGTCACTTATCATCACCTAACTTATCACACATTTAATTTATTTTGATTATCATCTGTCTTTCCCTGCTTAATGTAAACTCGATGAGTGTGCTTTTTGTTTAGTCCATTTACTGTTGAATCACAAGTGCCACGAGTAGTGGCTGGCATAGAAGATGTTCAAGAGAAATGTTGAATCAATGAATGGAATCCATCTTAATCTATTTCTAGACTGTTGACCTGTGACTCCTGAATAAGCGGGTACCAAAGATTGAACCACATGGGTCACAGATTATAAAGGGTTTCACTTGCGAACTTAGCCTAAGTAAGCATGGATCAGCACAGAATCACATTAAATGAAATAGCAGTCCAAACAAAAATATAATAGAAACATATTCCATTTCCTCTGAGAACACAAAAAAGGGGGAGTATATGCTCTAGTCATTAAAATTTTTTTCTGTTAATCTTTTCTTTTTTGACCCTTCTCCCACTCTCATAAGCATGTGTCATCCTTTGTTTACTCCCTTGACTCTCTAACTTTCCCTGAAATGACTACATTTGCTTTTTCTGGTCTTATTATCTTCTGATCCTCTTCTATTTGTCCAGACCATCTCAACTGTAATCCTTCAACTCCATTTAGCAAATAGGAGTAGAAAAAAAGAGAAAGAGAGATAAACCTCAAGCACAGAGATTGTGGACAAAAATAAGTTCTCATGATGAACAGACTTTTATCTCTTTTATTAAACAGTTCCTGAGAGCCTGCTGGGCAACTTTGCACAGTTGCTTCTTTCATGGAAGCAGATATTCATGGGTTTTAGTCATGTGGATAAATGAAAGGACTGTGGTGATTTCGTGACCTTCCTCTGAGATCCTACATTATAGCCTTACTTAACTCTTTGTATACGATTAAAAACCATCATATATATGTAGCTCTTTCCTGAATGCAGTACCACACCCCTGTATATAGATATAGAAATAGACACAGAAATATATGATATATCTATATCTAATACAGATGATATATATGATCTATATCTGTATATTTATACCTATAATCTCAGGAATACTATACACCCCCAAATAATGATCAGATTGTATAGTGAATCAATATTAGTAGAAAATAGATTACAACTTCCCATGCGCTTTATTTAGTCCTTCTTGATTCATATGGTAAGAAGTTTGACTCAGACTGGTTTAACCACTTAGGGAATTTGTTAGCTCCCATAACTAAAATGTCCGTGAGATGACTTCAGGCATAATGTGAGTCAAAGGCTCTAACTGAGTCAAATAAGCCCCCAGTTTCTTCAGAACCCTAATAGGGAGACTAATGAAATTCTGTGGCAGCAAAAGTTGTAGGTCCTCCACACAATCCCCTCTTGGTTCTTATTTCAGTGCAGTAAGACCTGACTTCCAAATCCTAACATCTGTTCCTCTTTGCCTGAAGTCATCCTTTTGTGGCTGAAACATCCACTCTGTTAGTGCTGAGGTCAGGTCACAAGTAGCAGGGATGAACCCCACAAGGAAGAGCCCTCAACCAATGACTGATGGGGGTTCAAGTGTACCTCTGTGGCAGGCTGCCTCTGAGGCTCCTGTTCCACACAGGCTCCCAGAGTCCACTAGCAGGACGAAGCTCTAATTCCCCTCAGCTGTAACTTGCTTGATAACATCAACCAGTGTCTCCTGGGATTACTTCTCAAAAAAAAAAAAAAAAAAAAAAAAAAACCATTTACACTGAAATCTTTGTCTCTGGGTCTGCTTTTGGGGGATTCCTCCTGGTTGAACACATCATAAACCTCATCCTGATCGGACAAGTTGGGACCACTTCCTCATCTCTGCACCAGTCACTGTGGCTAAGGGGATAGGTGTGCTCATTGGTTAGATTGGGATCATATTCTCTACGCATAGGCCAAGAGTCCAGCCTAAGCGAAAGCATGTGGGCTGAGGGTGGGGTAATGGTGGTTCCCAAAGGACGTTAAGGGAAATAGAACCTAAGGAGGCCATGAAACAAAACCAACAATGCCCACTGTTTCCTATATCCATCCATCAGGCAAGTACATCTGTGTGCCCACATTGTTGTCTAATGGCCAGACCGACACACTTTGGTACAGATAAGCTAGACTATAGGTCGGCAAACTGTGACTTATGAGCCAAATCCAATTGCTCGTTTTTTTTCTTTTTGGTAAATAAAGTTTTATTGGAACCCAGCCATACTCCTTTGTTTATATTGTCTATGCTTGTTTCCATGAGGTTGAGTAGCTGCGACATAGATGTTATGACTCACAAGGCCTAAAAATATTTACTATCTGGCCAGCTATGGTCTGAATGTTTGTGTCCTGTGCCACTCCCCACACACCCATCCAAATTTATATGTTGAAGTCCTAACCTCCTTATAAAAGAGTCTCCACAGAGCTCCCTAGCTCCTTTTGCTATGTGAGGATACAAGAAGATATCTGCTACCCAGAAGAGAGCCCTTACCTGACCATGCTGGCACCTGATCTTAGACTTCCAGCCTCCAGAACTGTGAGAAATAAATTTCTGTTGTTTACAAGCTACCCAGTCTGGATACTGTGTTATAGCAGCCCAAACTGAGTAAGATATAACCTTCTTCAAAAAGGAAAAATTGCCAAACCTTGAGCTACACACTCAACCACTTTGATTTCTAGAAGTTATCTCCTAGGTTCCAGGGCAGGACATGAACAATTGTTATTCTCAACCCTTCACTCTCCTTCTCTGTTCCTTCATCTGAGGAGCAGCTCCTGCACAAATGGTGATTAATTTAGCAGATTCCACTTGTCATACTTCTGCAGGCAAGAACTATGCATTAAATCACATAACACCCCCAGTGAGTCTTTTCAGTAACCCAGTATCCCTGGTACTGCCACTGGAATACACTTAATATAAAGTGCAACCTGAGTTCTTCTAAACACAGTTGTCACAAGTATGTTTAATTCAGTGAAGTCTCCCTTATTTGGCCTGAGAGAACGAGTCACTGAAAGGCAAATGTTTGTGGGTTATCAACATATGGTGACCATCTCAGGTGTGCAAAAATGAACTCGATTTCTACAAAACTTTCTGATTTTATGATTCAAGAATTCCTAGAGAGAAAAATTAACCTAACCGTTTTCAGGATTTTCTCAGTTCAGTCCAGAGATTTTTATTTAAGTTACTTCTGGCTTAAAACTCAGGATCATTCAGAAAATCCCACAAAACCATCTTGAGGTTCTCTCCTTCCCTTTAATTCAGTACTGATTTTAAATGTCCCAAGGCTAAGATAATTGCTATAAGATGCTACTGGGGAGTTAAGTCCATATCTTAGACTTATTCTATCTTGGTACTTTGTTAGAGTTTTTTTCTTTTTTTTTTGCGGTATGCGGGCCTCTCACTGTTGTGGCCTCTCCCGTTGTGGAGCACAGGCTCTGGATGCGCAGACTCAGCGGCCATGGCTCACGGGCCCAGCCGCTCCACGGCATGTGGGATCTTCCCGGACCGGGGCACGAACCTGTGTCCCCTGCATCGGCAGGCAGACTCTCAACCACTGCGCCACCAGGGAAGCCCTTGTTAGAGTTTTTTAATACTCAAAACTTGTCTTGCCTGAGTCTTGGGTGTGCTATCCAGTCTACGATGGCACTTCACCCTTCACAGTTTACGGTCATTGATGTCTAGCAATTCTGTCCCTTGAGATGGTCAAGGTTTGCCATAGCTCTGATGCCTATGCCTTCAGGTCATTGTCTATCATTCCTGTTTTTGACGCCAGGCTCATTCAGATTTTTCAGCCCAAGCTCAGTCTTTTGGAATCTCTCCTAAAGGTTTGATTGTTGTCCTTCGTCTTTTGGAGGGCCACAGGAGATGGAGAATTACTGCAGGGTGCCAATCCTCTCTATTCACAGATCCCAAATCAAAATCAGTTGTGAGGTGGTTTCCCCTCTCCATCACCAGGACTTATTCCAAGAAGGGGAGACAGAGTAAATGGCCCCTGGGATGTCTTGTCTCTCTTCTCATCCAAATTCTTTTCTCTATCTGCAGCTTAGAGGATCTTTTATAGAATCTGGGGGCAGGAAGAAAACATCTTTCCTGCTTGTTCCTCCTTTTGGAGCTAAGGTTGTCACCTTTGCTCTCAGTAGTGGATCCTGTGTCTTCTACAACTGGTGTTCATCCATTTGGCTCCTAAAATGGATGGTTGGCAGCTATACTGGGAAGTAGTTAATAGTACTTTGGTAAACACTTCGAAAATGTATTCTGTTATACTGAGTTGTTTTTAACATCCCAAAAAAGCAAAGGATTATCCTAAATGATAATTATAGTTAGCATTTCTTTGGTGCAAAGAATATGCTAAACCTTAAGCTAAGCTCTTCATAAATCTCATCTAATTTCCATAAATCCCTATAGGATCGGTGTGATCATAATTTCCATTTTTGGGGGGAGAATTTTTTTTAATTCAATTGCCCCTGGCATTTGTTGTGTTTAATAAAATACCTAAATGTCAACCAGATTTATAGAAGTATATTTAAAGCCTAATAAGTAGTAAACACAGATTATTCATGGACAGATACAATGCAGGACAAAACAATCTAAATTAATGTGATTTTTGTTTTCCTCCCCATTCAGAAGTAGTGTTTGCTTGAAAACTTTTTTAAAAATTTATTTCTTTTCCAGCTTTATTAAGGTATACTTAACAAAGAAAAATTAACTATTTAAATTGTACAAGCTGATATTTTGATACACATATACATTGTGAAGTAATCACTGCAATCAACCTAATTAACATATTGATCACTTCACATGGTTACCATTTTCTTTCTTTATGTACTTTTTTCTTTCTTTCTTTCTTTCTTTTTTTTTTTTTTTGGTGGTGAGAGCACTTAAGATCTACCCTTTTAGCAAATGTCAAGTATAGGATACAGCATTGTTACCTAGAGTCACATTGCTGTATATTAGATCTCCAGAACTTATTCACTCTCTACAACTGAAAGTTTGTACACCTGATCCACATGTCTTTATTCCCTCTGCTACCCCCAGGCCCTGGCAACCACCATTCTACTCTTTGCTTCTATGAGTTTGACTAGTTTAGACTTCACATAAAAGTGAGATGGTGCAGTATTTGGCTTTCTTTTTTTGGTTTATTTCACTTAGCATAATGTCTTCCAGGTCCATCCATGTCACAGATGTTAGGATTCCTTCTTTTTTTTAAGGCTGAATAATATTCCTCTGTGTGTGTGTATGTGTGTATGTGAGATCTTTCTTAATCCATTCACCTGTTGATGAATATTTAGGTTGTTTCCATATCTTGGCTATTGTGAAAGATGCTCACCTGAACATGGATGTGCAAATATCTCTTTGAGATACTGATTTCATTTCCTTTGGATAAGGGAGGAGTTTGAAAAGATTAACTTAGGTCATTTATTTATTTTTTTTTCACATGCATTTTTAAAAAATTAATTCTTACTGGAGTATAGCTGTTTTACAATGTTGTGTTAGTTTCTGCTGTACAGCAAAGTGAATCAGCTATACATATATATATACATATATCCCCTCTTTTTTGGATTCCTTTCCCATTTAGGTCACCACAGAGCACTGAGTAGCGTTCCCTGTGCTATACAGTAGGTTCTCATTAGTTATCCTTTTTTTTTGTGGTACGCGGGCCTCTCACTGTTGTGGCCTCTCCCGTTGTGGAGCACAGGCTCCGGACGCGCAGGCTCAGCGGCCATGGCTCACGGGCCCAGCCGCTCCGCGGCATGTGGGATCTTCCCGGACTGGGGCACGAACCCATGTCCCCTGCATCGGCAGGCAGACTCTCAACCACTGTGCCACCAGGGAAGCCCAATTATCTATTTTATACATAGTAGTGCATATATGTCAATCCCAATCTCCCAATTTATCCCACACCCCATCACCCCCCATATCCGTTCTCTACATCTGTGTCTCTATTTCTGCTTTGCAAATAAGTTCATCTGTATCATTTTTCTAGATTCCACATATAAGCGATATTACATGATATTTGTTTTTCTCTTTCTGACATACTTCACTCTGTATGAGTCTCTCTAGGTCCATCCAGATCTCTGCAAATTGCACAATTTCATTCCTTTTTATGGCTGAGTAATATTCCATTTATTTAAAAAAAAATTTTTTTAACATTTATTTATTTGTTTGTTTATTTAGGCTGAGCTGGGTCTTAGTTGCAGCATGTGGGATCTTTGTTGTGGCACGCAGGATCTTTAGTTGCAGCATGCGTGTGGGATCTAGTTCCCTGACCAGGGATCGAACCTGGGCCCCCTACATTGGGAGTGCAGAGTCTTACCCACTGGACCACCAGGGAAGTCCCCAACAGTGTATTTAAACATGACCACATAACCTCTATGAGATAGGGTTTAATCCTAAGACTCTGGTTTCTAATGAGCGTCCTTAACCACTAAATGGCACTACCTCCTCACAGACTCTAACAACCTATATTTCTCTTTTTTACTGAAGCAAGGCTTTGCAAAGATCCTTCGTGGATTCCAGCAAGACCCAAAAAATGGCTCTTTCATATGAGTACAACACTTATTACTTCTGATCAATTGTTGAGTTCATACATGTCTGCCCTTAAAACAGTCAGCTCTTCAGTGGCAAGAGTGTAATTTATCTTTATGTCCCTGGGGCCTCACACTTAGTAGGTAGATACATTCAAGTGTCACAGGACTGAAGAAATCAAGCACGAGTAAGAAGAGGCTCTATGAACTGTAGTTATGCTCACCTCTTGCAGGACAATGTTCATTCTTGGCGTATATAAACTTTGCAGACATCCTTTTAGCCACATGAATGTATTTGTTTAAAATGGCTATGGATGCCAACATTTTTGAAAAGGGATATCAACAGTTTTCAAACATGTGCTCCCTCCCTCCATCCACCCCACTTTCAGTGAACGCCTACTATGTACATGGTTCTGGGCTGGATGCTGGGAACATAAATCTTGCCCTTGAGAAACTCTCATTTGATTTGTGGAGCCAGAAAGATAAAGAGATAATTTCAATGCAATATGATAAGCACATAAAGAGAAGTATGAATAGAGGATTATGGGAACCCAAGAAAGGAGCAGCTCCTTGGCTACGGAAATGTTCATGGAAAAGTTAAAGAAGGCAACTTTCCTAAAGAAAGTTGACAAAATAATACAGAAGTTAAGAGCAGTACTGTGGTAGTCTTCACAAAGATGCCCATCCCTAATCTCCAGAACATGTGAATATGTTTCCTTACACGGCAAAAGGGATTTTACAGATGTGAAAAATTAAGAGTTGAGATGGGGAGATTATCCTGGATTATCCAGGTGGGCCCCACGTAATAAAAAGTGTCCTTTTAAGAGGGAGGCAAAAAGGTAGAAGACACGAAAGGAGATGTGACTATGGAAGCAGAGTCAGAGAGAGAGAGAGAAACAGACAGAGAGAGAGAGAGAAATGCTGGCTTTGAAGGTGGAGGAAGAGGTCATGAACCAAAGAACACAGGCAGTCTCTAGAATCTACAAATGCCAAGGAAACAGATCATCCCCTAGAGCTTCCATAAGGAATACAGCCCTGCTGACACCTTGATTTTAATCCAGTAAAACTCATTTTGGACTTCTGGCCTCCAGAGTTGTAAGATAATAAGTACACGTTGTTTTAAGCTACTAAGTTTGTGGTAACTTGTTACAGCAGCGATAGGAAACTGATACAGCTACTTTGGAGTCAGAATGCCCTGATTTGAATTCTCACTCTTCCACTTCCTGGACAGGTACCCTGGATCACTTTTATGAGTTCCCTGTTGCCAAGTCTCAGATTCCGTCTTATGCTGAATAATAGTATCACATCATAGACGTGTTGATCATCACGGTGCTGGGCATACAATACGCACATAACAAGTATGAGCTAATATGGTGATCCTCGACTAAAGCCTTGAACCCTCCATAGGAACATTCCACGAAAAGGGAAGAGAATATAGAAGGCATGACGTCATGAGCAAGGTGGGTACTGTGAAAAGTTTGTTATGGCTGCAGTAAAATATTCAGGGTGAGAAGAATCCAGATATGAGGCTGAAGGGATGGGAGAAGGACAGATCGTGAATGCCTATATGGTATCTTCAAGAGTTTCAACTTTAGCAGGTGGACTAGGAAGCCAGGAGTCATCTTTAAGAGAGTGAGGGCCATGATAAACTTGGGTATGTATTTAGAGAGATAGCTCTTTTGCCCAAAATAGTGTAGGAATGAAGAGATTTGTTCGAGGGAAATAAGAGTGCAAAATGCCCTTCAGTCGTACAAATAATGATGATCTAATGGTGGTCGTCATCACCATCATCATCAAAATGCAAGTATTATTTCTTGAGTGCTTCCTTTGTGCCAGGCACTGTGCTAATTGCTTTCCTAAGTTTATCTAATTTGATGATCCCAGCAACGCTATAACTTGGTACATCATTACCCTCAACATACAGAAGGAAATATGTCTATTTAGAAAGATTAAGTGATTTGCCCGAGGTCATCCAAGTGGAGAGGAGTGGAGAGAAACTTCAAGCCCAAGCTTTTCTGATGCCAAGGATTATGGTTTCACTTGCTGTGAAATTTCACCTCTATCTCTGTGGAACACTCTCACAAGTGAAGCCATTTTTGATGACGTCCTTGTGTCTTTAAAAAGTAAATGAAGCCTCCATGAAGGACCCTCATTCTGTCTACTGAATCCCATTCTTCTGAGGTCCACACAAGAGCCAGTGTTCAGTATAATAGTTTCTCTATGAGCTCATTCTGCAATCTAGCGGTCATATATTCTAGAGACTACTTAACCACCAAACACCTTTACTGCTGTGGATTTATGTCCTCCTCTGCATTCAGCAGATGAAAGTAACAGCCATTGATGAACCAGCAAAGCACTGCTGACGTTGGCACTCTAGAAATATAGCCAATTGAATTCATGGGTAGAAAGGAACCCTATCATAACTGTTGCTGGTGACAGAGACTGCTGTTTGTCTTAGTACAGAAAATAAACATAATCAACTTTTGCTTTCCAAAAGTGCCTCAGAGGCAGTATCTGCCCTTCTGGGTGCAGAAGATGCGGTGATAGAGATTTGGGGTCTTATCTGGAATGGGTGAGACAGGAGATGGATGGAAGACCCTTGGCTTATGGGATCATATAAAATGTCCTTCATTAAGGATTATTAAGGAGAACTTGCCCAACTTCTGTCATATACCCTTCAACAGTAAATGTACCCAAACCCCAGATAATCAGGACAAGAAAGGACAGACTGGAGTGTGAGTCTGCAAACTTAAGGCCAAAAGAAATTGAAGAGTGATTTCAAAGGCAAGGGAGGACACTTGTGCGTCCTAACGCCAAAACAGGTGGAAGAGGTTGAAAAAAGAGAAATAGAAGAAAAAGAAGGAGGGAAATATGGAAGTGTGTACTTTAAGAGCTAGGGAGTTTGTGCTAATCTAGTCCAGGGCTAGAGATAGAGGACATTTATTCTGTTTTATCCAATGCAACCCTGCAGAGTGGGATCTGGGGATTAATACTCTAACCTCAGGTTTCTCTGTCCTTCCAATTTCCTTCTCATGCTGTTGGCCGAACCAAAATAACAGCCAGAAAATATGGAAACATACAGGTCAGCCTTGAGGCAGAGATACAGTGATGAGTAGATACAGAGGGGCAAAAGTGGGACATCTGCAACACTGCAGTGGGAAATTAATCTCTACTCTAATAATTAGAAAGGGCTCCCAAGCCCCCAGCACAGGAAAAGGGCTGAGTAAAGCCTTCTAATGATGAGCCGTATTTCTCAGGAGTTTAAGCTGGTCACACCAGGGCAGATACTTAGCTTCTTGGTAGCATCTCCCTCCTCTTGTAGAGAAGCAAGTTGCAGTCTGGTGCTTCTCTCTTATTAAGCCAATCATTTTAATAAATACTTGGTGACCAAGTTTTTACTTGTATAACAGCATCATGAACTAGACCCAAAGTCAGACCCATGCTGAGTAAGTTATAGGGCCTGCTTGCCTTCAAGAACTGACAGTCAATAAGCTGCAGACATTTCTCTCTCCTGGTCCCTATCTTCTTGGAAATTTCCTGAACATATTTCTACCAAACTATTGTCTCCTTTAGGGTAAGCTGTACAGCTGTTTTTGAATATAGAAAGCACTTCTCAAACTTATAAGAAGAAATGAAATACTACCACATAATTCATAAGTATGCACAATGAGATGTCAACTAATACCCGTCAGAATGGCTATCATCAAAAAAGTCTACAAGTAACAAATGTTGGCAAGGAGGTGAAGAAAAGGCAACCCTTGTATGCTGTTCGTGGGAATGTAAATTGGTACAGCCCCTATGGAAAACAGTACGGTGGTCCCGCAAAAAACTAAAAACAGAACTACTGCATGATCCAGCAATTCCTTTCCTGGGTATATATCTGAAAAAAAAATGAAAACACTAATTCAAAAAGATACATGCACCCCAAAGTTCATAGCAGCATTATTTACAATAGCCAAGATATAGAAGCAACCCAAGTGTTTATTAACTGATTAATGGATAAAGAGGATACACACACACACACACAGATGAGAATATTACTCAGCCATAAGAAAGAATGAAAACTTTGCCATTTGTATCACTGTGGATGGACCTAGAGGGTATTATGCTTAGTGAAATAATTCAGACAAAGAAAGACAAATACTGTAGATTATCACTTATATGTAGAATCTTAAAGAAACAAACAAATGGATATAACTAAACAGAAACAGATGCACAAATATAGAAAACAAAATAGTTGTTACCAGTGGGGAGAGTGGAGGGGGGAGAGGCAAGATAGGGGTATGAGATTAAGAGATACAAACTACTATGTATAAAACAGATAAAAAAGATATATTGAATAGCATAGTAAAATACAGCCATCCTTTCTAATAACTTTGAATGGAATATAATCTATAAGAATATTGAATCACTATGCTGTACACCTGAAACTAATATAATATTGTAAATCAACTATACTTCAGTAAAAAAAGAAATAAGGTTACAGGGGACGCATGTTTTTGTCTTCTCAATTCCATTTTCTTTGGGTGACCATTCCTCCCACTTTGTATATGATTTTGTGTGTGGTTGTCTCTGCTTTCTGAGCCCAAGAATGACCATGTAATCTAGTTCTGGCCAAGATAACCCCTCCCTCTGCTTATTGTGACTGGTGTGGAGATGGACATTCAACTGAAATAGGCCAATCACAGTTCTCCTTGGATATCTTTGCTGGAACTTTGGAGAAGATGCATCCTCTTACGCTTGGATCACACACTGTAAAAAACACTAATCGACATCTAGGACTGCTGGCTGTAGTTTATCAAATTATGTGACAGGAGAAAGAAACGAGGCCAACGCATATTGGAAGTAGAACTAGAGACGGAGAAAGAAAGGCAAGAGGATATCATCTGAGTCCCCAGAATCTGCTATACCCAACGTGTAAATTTCTTCTATGTCTGTGTCCACTCCTGGACTTCACAGCTAGATGAGCCAATATACTCTCTTTTTGAGTTAGTTTGAGTTGTTTTTTTCTGCCATTTGTAACCAAAAGAATCCAATCAATATACTGGTATTAGGAGTGTTACTATATTTAAAATTATTACTGTTTTTTTTTCCCCAAAGTTTGAAATATATCTTGGGCTTCTCCTTTTCCTTGGAAACAGGAATGAAATAATAATTGTCCGGATATCTTCTAAACTTATTGTGCCTCACACTTAGGGGAGAATGATCTTATGTATGTTAGCATACACTAAGTCTAGTTTCCATATCTAAGCATCATTATTGTTTAAAAGTAGATAAAGCCCAAACAAAAGCACAGAAGCTTCTGAATTTCAGATTCTCTGCAATCTTCTTGAGACTCTTGACTTATAGCTTGACCCTGAGACTATGCCTCTGACAAGCCATTCAGCTCAGAAGAACTCACCTCAACTTTCTGAGTTTGTAGGGAGACAAAGGTTACATCCTTTCAGGTGAAGAAACAGAAGAATGCTAGTATGTGGCCTCCACTGACAGCTTGAGGGAGTCAAGCCCCCAAGAAGAGAAGACTCCTGAGTGACCACCAGAGCTGTCCCAATCTGCTGAAAATCGACCTTTGGGATTTGGCCAAGAGCCTTCATGACCACAGCTGACTGTTTCCTTAGGCTCTGCCCTCATCTACTCGTGTCTGCTACCAAAAGCCCTACACTCTGGGAACCTCCTTGTTCTTTGGCCTACTCCCACTCTTTATTTTTCTGTTAAGAAGATTGCACACATATTATTGGATTCTTTCTTGGAGTAGTTGCAAAGGAAAAAGTTCCTCCTCTTCATTTCACTATTTTCACAACAGGGCTTAAAAAAAAACTTCTAAGATGACAGTTCATGAGAACATGGCCTTGATCTTAAAATAACTAATAAAGCCTCACCTTAGGGGTGTTTACCTATATAAGATGTGATCTTAGACCTAAAGATTAATCTTCTAGGTTGACCTTGGCCTTTGAGATCTGAAGATTCTTCTTGTAATATATTTTCATCATTTTTGGAATGAGAGTGTTACCTATGGGTCCGTATGCTGGAGTCTCAAAACTGGTTTTCTCCTCCTCTGGCTTTTTATAGCCTCCATTTCTTACTACCCTGTCTTAATCAGTTCAGGCTGCTGTAGCAAATTACCACAGACTGGGTGGCTTCAGCAATAAACATTTATTTCTCACAGTTCTGGAGGCTGGGCAGTCCAAGATCAAGATGCTGACAGATCTGGTGCTTGGTGAGGGCTCACTTCTTGGTTTTCAGAGGGCTGCCTTCTCATTGTATCTCACATACTGGTGAGCAGAGAGAGAGATGTTACATCTCCTCCTCTTTTTTATAAGGATGATAATCCTATCATGAGGCTACCACCTTCACGCCCTAATCTAACCTTACTTACCTCCCAAAGGCCCTACCTGCAAATACCATCCCACTGGAGGTTAAGATTTCAACATATGAATTCAGGGATGGGGGTGAGCTGGAATACAAACATTTGCTCCATAACACACCCCCTTTTCTACCACCCCTATTCTGGGTCACCATCATATCTCACCTAGATTATGACCACAGCCTCCTAACTGGTCCAACTGCTTCAATCCTTATATTTCTGACTCTTTAATCTACTTTCAACAAAGCAACAAGAGTGATTTTGCTTTAAAGAAAATCAGACCACGTCACTTGCCTGATCAAAACCCTCCCACAGCTTTCCTCTCACTTAGAGTAAAAACCCAAGTCCTCATATAAGCCACAGGTTAACCCACGTAGTGCAGGCACTCCTTACCTTCTAACCTCATCTCCACTACGCTTTTCCTCATTCACTTTGCTTCTGCCACGTTGCTCTTCTTGTTACCTTTGATCTTCCTTACACTCAAGCAAGGGTGCACCCACCTCAGGGCCTTTCCACTTGCTGCTCCCTCTATTCCAGAATATTCTACTCCCTTCAGCTATTCTCAGGGCCAGCACCCTCATCTCCCAAGGGTCTTTCCTCAAGAGTCACTGTCTCATGGAGGGCATCTATGAGCACCTGATCTAAATTTCGAGCCCCACCATTTGACATTTCCTTCCTTGCTACATATTATATTTCACTAGTTGGTTCTGTTTATTATGCTAGAAGGTAAGTTTTATGAAGCAGGATATTTGGATTCACTATTGAATCCTCAGGGGCTAAAAGAGTACCTGATACATAATATGTGTCAAAAAATATTTGTAGAATGAATAAATGGATGGATGTTTAAAATAGGAGGCAGGGACACACACTTGAGAGCTAAACTGAGGACGTGTGAGCGAGACTCTTCAGAAGAGGTGCTGCTCCAAACTGAAGGGGGGCAATGGCTCTATAGATGCAGGGAACATAAAATATGTATGAAATACTACTAGGAGTTAAAAAAGATGTTGAGATAAATATACTGACAGAACAATTTTTACAATACACAACTGAGTAAAAAAAAAAAAGCAAGCTGCAGAGCAATGAACAAGTACAACCTCATTTCTCTAAATAAACAGAAAAACAAAACTCTAGATTTCTGTGTCTATCTGTGTTTTTATATACGCACACACACAGATACACACTTAGAGAAAGGTCTGGACGTCTATGCCAGTAGGCAAACATTTTTTCTGTAAAGAGCCAGACTGTAACTATTTTAAGCTTTGCAGGCCATCTAACAGTTTCTGTTGTGTATTCTTCATGGTTTTTTTTTTTTTTACTTTTAATTTTACTTTGTAGTATAGTTGATTAACAATGTGATAGTTTCAGGTGTACAGCAAAGTGATTCAGTTATACATATACATGTATCTATTCTTTTTCAAATTTATGTTTTTAAACAACTCTTTCAAAATGTAAACATGAAAAACATTCTTAGCTCATGAAATACATAAAAATAAAATCCTCTGAGCTTATTGGTTGTTGATTCCTGATCTAGGTTTGCTTAGTTATGGTGAAGGCCGTGGCATTGGGAAGAGTGAAGAGAGATTTTAGATTTTTTTCCTTTATATGCTCTCTATTGTTTGAATTACTTTTTTTCAGGGAATGTATTCCTGAAACGTATGGGTAAAAAAAAAAAACAACAACAACAAAAAAGTGAGATAAAATAAATGAATGGGAAAAAGCCTGGTGCATAGTAAATGTTCCAGAAACATTTGTTGAATAAGTGAATGAATCTGGAATGAGTGACTAACTAAATGTTCACACGAATAAATGAATGCAGGGATTCATGTGTTTCCAGTTCTTCTGCTATGCTTTGTGTGGAAGCAAGGAAGTGGTTTCTGAAATTCTAGGGCTAACAGAGCAAGCCCCAAGAAAGATCAGATAAGATTTGCAAATCCATACTACTAACTTTGTATTTTTCATCATTATCAGTTTTCCTAATATTAATACTGGAAACATACTGGAAAAATACTGTTATGAAGTCAATTCTATGCAATAAAAACCCTTTTACCTAATGCATTGCATTAACCTTTGATTTGCATCAAGTTTTGGTACAATACACCAGAGGAAAGCTTAAAATAATATTTGGTTACTTCCACATTTTGTCCCAAGCTTAAGTGGGCATTGGGCCATGAATAGCTATTCATATTAAACCCACTTGTCTAGGTATGAGCTACTTTGCAGACTCCATGTTTCAAACATAGTGTAGAATAAGCATTATAAACCTTCTTGGATTTTTGCAAAAACCTTTTGTTCAACAGCCTCTTTGCAAAGAAGCAAAACAAAATGCATGCACATCTGTGTCCTTGTGGAAAGAGGGGACTGTCTTTATTTTTGCCTTAAAATGCTGTTTATATAATAATAATGTAAATTTCAAATTGTCCTTGAGATTAGTGTCTAAATCGCTAAAAATTGTTTAAAACATCCCTTTACCATGCTTTAGTACCTATCTCATATGGTTTCACAAAGTAGCATATTTATCATCATCAATAGAAATCTCATTAAAAACACATTAGGCACCCATCTGTACTGTTCTGGTACTGTACCAAAGGATTTTGGGAAAAAGAAATCCAACAATATAAGCCTGGAAAGTCCTTTAAAAGTCACTATCAATTTATTTTAATTCCTGAAAGGTTTAGTCTCTTAAATGTCTAGATTTTCCCCTCCCCCACCGATTTATTGAGATATAATTGACATATTGTGTAAGTTTAAGGTGTACAATGTTATGACTTGATAATTAAATATCTAGATTTTTCCCCTTGTATTTGTAGAAAGTTTTCACTTTCTACTCACTTGATTTCCTAATTTCATTTTCAAAGAAGTATTTGAGTGAAGTCCACATTCCACTGTTTTAGGCTAGAGTTAGCACAGTTGCATGAGAGTTTCCTTTGGCTTTAATTGCAGCTGTCAAATTTGCTGCATTGAATTCCCTCCAAGATAAACACTCAAACAGGGTATTAACTATCTATGAGCAAATATCCTACTACAATATGTGAACTACACAATATTTTCTTATCATACTAAAAAGTGTGAATTAAACTATAATATAATGAGAAATTAGAAGTTTTTAGTAATTCCAAATGTGGCAAATCTTCACCAGTGTGTAAAAATTTTCAGTGACTGTGAAAAACAGCAAAATAGTTTGAGCCCTGAAGCTTTCTCCCAACAACCAAAAAGGACCCAAAACAAGCAAGCATAGCTAAGCATTTCATCTTGGAAGCAGCTTACTGAATTAATAAGACAAGTCAATTAATGTTATGCTCTGTTGCTTCAGGATAAAACATGAAAATGGAAAAATGTGGAGCTGTTTACCATATTGAGATCAAGCTACCAGGAAGACTTTGAACAAAACATCCTCTTTGCTCTAAGTTTTAAAGAAGAACTTGGCATGGCTTCTGCTATGGACACAAATGTGTTCTCCCAAAATTCATCCCTAAACGATTAAC
>NW_020173397.1:12263948-12370012 GCF_003031525.2 Neophocaena asiaeorientalis asiaeorientalis
CACTGGATCACCCCCCCCCCCCCCCCCCATGTGACTGCATTTGGAGTTAGGGCCTCTACGGAGTAATTAAATTTATATGAGGTCCTAAGGGTGGGGCCCTGAAGCCATAGGATTAGCGTCCTTATAAGAAGAGATAACAGAAATCTCGCTCTCTTCTCCATGTGAGGACACAGTGAGAAGGTGGCCATCTACAAGCTAGGAGGTGGGTTCTCACCAGGAATTGAATAGGCAGCATCATGATCTGGGCCTACCAGCCTCCAGAACTGTGAGAAAATAAATTTCTGTCATTTAAGCCACTCAGTCTGTGGTGTTTTATTATGGCAGCCCAAGCTGACTAATACAGCTTCCCAGGGTCTTCTGTTTAGTGCTCTGGAGAAGAGGCTGTGGTGGAGACCAGCTGAGGGTTCACCATGTGGGTCTCTTTTCCTTCCTGGGTGCACAGCTGGGCTGCATTTCCCAGCCTCCCTTGCAGTTAGGTGGGTTCTGCTGGAATCTCCCATAAACTGGAGTTCTGCTTCATGGAATGTGGGCTGTTGTATTTTCTGTCACTTCCAGGGCTGTCTTGTGCTTGCTCTCTCTTCCCTGCCTGCTGGTGGAAAGCAGAGTCTCAAATGGAAGTTTCCATGGGCTCAGAAATTGTAGAGTCTCAGAGGAATTTTTAGCTTTCAGTCCATAGATGCCTGATCTATGGATAAAATTCAAGGATTTCGTGGGCTTGGCTAGAAAAACATTACATCCCTATCTTCACGAAAACTCTAACTTAAATTTAGCATTTCCTTCTACTATGAATGTAGGCAAATAACCGCAATGATGTAAGCACTCCCTGTGACTTTGTCACCTGGAGAAATCACAGATTTTTCATTACAGTTGCTACAGACATTTCAAAAATTTTTTACACTTACTACTGTTTCAAAATTATGATAGTTATTAGACCTGTTGCTAGACTTTGCTATTTAAAGAAGCACATATATTATTATGTCACATTAAAAAAATATTTTGATTACTGAATTTTAATATAATTTTCTTTAAATCCTATGTATTTTATTTTATGCCTTTAAAAACTATTATCCTGAAAAAGTGTTGACAGACATTAAAGAGATAGGAGAGGATTGGGAAGATGGCGAAAGAGTAAGACGCGGCGATCACCTTCCTCCCCACAGATACACCAGAAATACATCTACACGTGGAACAACTCCTACAGAACACCTACTGAACGCTGACAGAAGACCTCAGACCTCCCAAAAGGCAAGAAACTCCCCACGTACCTGGGTAGGGCAAAAAAAAAAGAATAAACACAGACAAAAGACTAGGGATGGGACCTCCACCAGTGGGAGGGAGCCGTGAAGGAGGAAAGGTGTCCTCACACTAGAAGGCCCTTCGCGGGCGGAGACTGCGGGTGGAAGCTTCGGCGCCGCGGAGGAGAGCGCAGCTACAGGGGTGTAGAGGGCAAAGCGGAGAGATTCCCGCACAGAGGATCGGTGTCGACCGGCACTCACCAGCCCAAGAGGCTTGTCTGCTCACCCGCCGGGGCGAGCGGGGCTGGGAGCTGAGGCTCGGGCTTCGGTCAGATCCCAGGGAGAGGACTGGGGTTGGCAGCGTGCATACAGCCTGCAGGGGGCTAGTGCGCCACGGCTAGCCGGGAGGGAGTCTGGGGAAAAGTCTGGAGCTGCCGAAGAGGCAAGAGACTTTTTCTTCCCTCTTTGTTTCCTGGTGCGCAAATGATGTAAAAAAATGTGTTGACAGACTTCACCAGACTGCCCAAAGGGTCCAAAGCACAAAAAGGTTAAGATTTTCAATGCCACATGGAAGGAGCCTGAGACATATGGGGGAGGTAAACATTTGTTGGGTTAATCCACTGTAACTTTCAAGTCGTTTGTTTATATTTGTTAGTCTTTTCACAAAAAAGAGTCTATACCCTCCAAGACATGGGCTGGCAAAGATTTTCTGTAAAGGGTCAGATGGTAAATATTCTGGGCTTTGCAGTTCCTGTTGCAATGATTCAGCTCTGCCCTTGCACAGGCTATATGTAAATGAATGGGCATAGCTGGGTTTCAATAAAACTTTATAGACAATGGAATTTGAATTTCTTTTAATTTTGATAGATCACTAACATTATTCTTTAAGAATATTTTTCAACCATTTAAATATGTAAAAACCATTCTTAGCTCATAGGGCATATAAAAGCCCATAGTGGATTGTAGTTGGCCAACCCCTGATCTAAGACATAGGTCACGTGGTTCTTTTGGGAAGGATTAGGGAGTGTAATTGTGTTTACTGCCGAACTTGGTGGGTGACCCAATTCAACAATGTAGACCTTTACTAGAGACATCCCTGAGTGGCAGTCAGAAGGAATTCTGCATTTTCTGCTCTTCATAAATCTAAATATCCTCATAACACCACATATGTCTTTAATGTTTAGTAATTCTCCTCCGCGGCTGTGCTTTAGAATAACATAGGGGGCATTAAAAAAATATCAAGGCCTGAGCCTCACACTGGACCCATTCAATCAGAATCTCTGGGCTCTGATTGCACACAGATGCTTTTACAAAGCTCCCTGATGACTCATGTACAGTGAGGGAGAGAATACAACTACACATGCACTGAAGATAAAATTTGGTGTGTGTCCCACAATGGGGGCATAAACGAAAATGGAGACTTCTCCCTCCAGGGTCTTGGTCTTCACTCTATTTCATTTCTATTAGATTGAAAATAGCACATCTTGTTTAGGTTAAATAAATATAAAACACTTCCTCTAACACACGTCATGTCGTCAGACCAGGCAGGTGCCAAATATGAATGACTGGGACGTAGCCTCTTGCCTGGAGTTTGAAAACTGGTCGTTTAAGTAATGGTTTTGTCCATTTGCCTCTTTTTCACTTTTTCTGCCTTTTCCCCTTTCTTTTTTTTTTTTTTTTTTTTTGTTTCCCTATTTTGGTTTCCCTCTCAGCCTCTCTGCCTCCTTCCCTATCTCCTCCTTGGTTCCCTCTCCTTGCCCTTCAAACATACATTTATTGAAGCACAGGGAACTCTACTCAATGCTCTGTGGTGACTTAAATGGGAAGGGAATCTAAAAAAAAAAGTGGATTTATGTATATGTATAACTGATTCACTTTGCTATACAGCAGAAACTAACACAACATTGTAAAGCAGCTATACTCCAATAAAAGTTAATAAGAAAAAACAAAACAAAAAACGTATATTTATGGAGAATCTACTATGGGTCTACTCGATACTTTTCTGGATGCCCTACAGTTTGTTTTGGTTTGCCTTTGCATTGTCTTAAAAATGTTTAATTATTTTACAACATTTACAAATAGGGAGATTTCACTGAACTATTAGAGGAGATGGAGATACTGGACATTTCCACATGGTGACAGTCAGGTACAGCTACAGGGTCCCTTTCCACTGAGAGAGAAGGATCTTTTTACTTAGGTATGTTCTCACCACTTCCAAACCTCTTATACACACTTATATCTCTTCAAGGGGCTTAAAGTTTTCATCCTATAGAAATTTGGGCTGCGACCTCCTACCTGAGCCACTTAAAAAAATTCGATAATCTGCACCATTCTTCTCATACCTGCAACTAAGTACCACATTCCTACGTGAAAGCAAGATTTCTGTCATCATCTCTATCAGAGGTCTGCCAACTCTAGCTTGCACGCCAAATCTAGCCTGTTGCTTGCTTTTGTAAATGATTTTCTTAATAAATTATACTGGAATATACCCCAGTCCACTTGTTTATGCATTGTCTGTACTTCCTGTCATGCTCTGATGGCAGAATTCAGTAACTGCCAGCCAAGTCTAAAATAAGTACTTTCTGGCCCTTTACAGAAAAGGTTTGCTGACCCATGATCTAGCTACCTGGTATAAAAAATCTGTATATCTAGACGTCTGTTAAGACATTCTTGATTTCATTTTTAGCTTCCTTCAGATATTTCACATTGTTGTGGCATCTACTTTTTTCCATGTAGCCCAAGGTCCCTGGTAGGAGATAGCTTCATTCTCCCATCTATTAAGAGACAGCTTCAGTCATAGGGAACGAATGTGGAGAGATGTTACTAGCATCTGTTATTATTCTTTTCCTGAAATACCTTGGCCTTCATATTAGTTTGTCACAGCTATTTTTTTTCAGTCAATTGTTCCTTTAAAGATTCATTGAGAGAAACATTTGATTTCATCTTATGTAAATGTTACTTTGCTAGAAGAACAAAATCATTGCTTGACTTTACAGCAAATTCCCACTTACTCCCAAACTCATCAAACCGTACTGTGTAATAGGAATTGTGATGGAGGAAAATAGCTAATGGTTGAAGAGCATGAGACCATTTTAAACACTAGGATTCCAGCTCATCTACTTGAAACACGGTTAAGATATTATGCTTATTTTATGTCTCCAGTTGGCAGGAAAATGATCCAGTTTATTGGGTTAGAGCAAAACGCTTGACAGTGGTAAGATACCTATCACAGGGCTTAATCCTCTCCCAGGAAAAGCTAGTCTGAAGTGAAAAGAAATGTTTTTTAAGTCTCTTCTTTTTTTATCTCCGTCTTCTCCCTACCTCTGCTCAACCTAAAAGGGCTTGTGAAAATAAAATTCGTTCCCTATAAAGCGCTTACTCAGCAACACATTCTCAATCTTCCTCCATCCTAGGGAATGGGATTTTGATGAACTTCATGGATGATGATTCTAATCAAGAAAAAATATATCAGGATATAATCCATTGTGTTGGTCCACACCAACTCCTCAACCTCGATTAGTTTGAAGCAACTCATTATCTTCAATCAATTGTCATGGATGGAACATATCTGGACCTTGACTCAAGCAATTTACTGAAAAATGATAAGACAATCACAAGAGCACAAATAACGCTGACTTTCTATTTGATGATATTAATAACATTGTTAATTGTTAGTTTTGATAATCATATTGTGATTTTTAAAATGCCTGATTATATACAGTCTGATATATTTACAGAAGAGATGAGAAGATTTGCTTCAAAATAATCTGGGGTTGGGGGCAGTTGGTGGGGATTTGGATGAAACAGGATGGGCTGCGTACTAGTATTTCTTAAAGCTAGGTCATGGGTAAACAAGGGTTCATTATATTATTTGATCTTCTTTTGCTTACGCTTGAAACTTTCTATAATAAAAAAATTAAAAAAGAACCGCAGCCCCAGCGTGGAACAAAACGGAGCCAGAAATCCTCAAGCATGTTCAGGGGCTTTGGCCCTAGAGCAGTTCTAAGAGCACACAGGGTAGGGCAATGGCTCTAAAGATTCACTTTTTAATCAGATGTTTAATTTAGGTTTACCGTTGCCAAATCCAAAACCTATAGAACTTCAAAGCCCCCTCTGTAAAATCCATATGTCTCACATATACACACACACATCTCAAAGGTCACTGAAATCTGTTAAATATCTCAGAAGTTACAAAACCAACATAATGACCGTCTTCTTGTAAATTGAAAGACTCTCCCCAATAGACTTTGAGCCTATCTTGAGTTTCTCTGGAAGTGGGTTTGATCTGAACCAAATCTTTATTCTTTTTAGAAATTATCTTGAACAAATGTGAAATGCTGAGTGCTAACTTCGAAAGCGAGATTTCACGTTATTCAAAGCGATAATGAGCTGTACGTTCAGATTATAATATTTGACCAAAAGAGTTTTTATTTCCAGTTGTACAATTTGCAGTGTTTATGTTAGGAGGCCGAATGGAATTATCATTGAAAAATACCAGCCATGTCTCTAATCCTACTTTGGACACTAACAATCCATTATGGTGTATAGGAAGAGAACGTCATTTTTGAATAAAATGCTTTCTTTTCTCCTGTCTTTGGGACTATAGTCAATGTTTAAGCTGAATAACTATTTCATCAAAATCCCTTCTCACAAGCGGCAATGGTTCACTGGAGCCTGTAGAAAGCGTTCTCACAGTGATTTCTGTCAGTAGCCAGCAGGCTGACATACTACTTTTCAGAAAGTCTGGGTTGCATTGCCCACCTCTTCTAAGATACTCCAGGGCCTATTTTATTTTGAAGAAGATTGCAAATAAAAATGAAGCATTTTGAGAATTTTAGACTCTCCTTGAAACCATTAGAGACATCCTTGTGTGTACCAAAACTTGGTTTGGGAATTACTGACTTCGATCCTGATTTTAAGTCTTCAGCACTTGGTAGGGGCCAATTCATGAAATGAAGACCTGAAAAAATCCTTTGCTGGCTTTTTTTTGTGTGCGTGACACCAGCAGCCGCTGGTGCTTCTTCAACGCTGCAAACAGCTACTCAGATTCGCGTCTGAAGCCCTTCCCAGGCCTTAAGGCTCTCTTAACTGCTGTTTTAAATGCAAAATCAATGAATAAAAAAAAAAAATCTTTGAGAAACAGAAAAACTTCCTAAATAGCTGGGAAGCCTTTTTTTTTTTTTTTAAACCCTCTACCTCAAAGCACCATTGAACTATAAAGTTGCTGAATTCCTTCTTGAGAAACACATCATCATTGAACTGTAAGGGCTATTGTAAATTCTGAGAAATGCCACACATCTTAATAGTGTTAATTTAGAAAAAACCCAAACAGAATCCTGCAAATTATTTTATGGTTCACTGGGAAGAGTATATTCTGCACTGTTGTCTTAAAAGTCAGCTGTAATGGGAGGGAGGGGCAGGTGAAAGGACCAACTGATACAGCTTGAATAGTCCTTGAAGCAGTCTCTAAGTGATGGTAAGTAGTGACTAATTGTCAGTTTGGAAATCCAGAAAGTCACAGGGCAAAGTATTTATATGCTTTGGTTATTTTTGCAGGCTATTATGACTGTAGTTCTCAACAAGGACAGTACCTAACCCTCAAGGACCATGTGGACATGTGCAGTGATTTCTTGGTTGTTACAGAGGTAGTGGGCTGCTACTACCATGTGGTGGGCAGAGAGAAATGCTATATGCCATATGCCCTGAAGTGCATGAGATACTTCTGCTCAAGGGAGAATAACTGTCCCAATGAAGTATTAATGCTACACTGAAAATTTATGTAAACAAAAAATCTGTTTATGATGTTCTGAGCCCAGAACTGAACTCAGATACAAAAAGTAATATTTTTGTATATTTTTAAAAAATTGAGGCATAATTAACATTTCATAAAATTCACCCTTTTAAAGCTGTTTACAAGTCAATGGTTTTTAGTTTATGTACAAGACTGTGCAACCATTATTAATATCTAATTCCAGACTATTTTCAGCCACCTCAAACAACCAAATAGCAGTCACTTGCCCATTCCCCCTTCCATTCCCTGGAAACTAACCTAATTTGGAAGCAGCTCCTTTGCCCCTTTTCTGTTTGTTCATCCCTGTTCTCCTCAGACCTTAATCATAAAGGTGAGCTCATTAGGCGACATTTAACTTAGCTCCTGATTTCTACTTTTCTAAATATTCACAACACCTTACCTAATCTGTTGATTCTTTTCCTGGCTTAGAAGGAATAAGAATGAAGAATTAAGCAGGTAAAGAATGACTGACTCTCTACCTCTAGCTTCCCCTTAGTAAATTTGCAGGTGGACCCCATGGGCACAGGTGGACCACGTGGGCAAGAGAACATTCAATTGCAGGTGGACCACATGAGCAAGACAGCATCCCAAGTAAGACTGGGATAAGTCAACAGGCCCTCATGCAGTGGAAAAATGACAAAGAATCTGACCTCCTGCCATAATGATTAACTGTTTCCCCTTTTTCCCTTTAAAAATTGTCGTTGGCTGAGCAGAATCTTTGGCGTTGGTCTCTGGACACAAGTCCACCTTCTCCCCAGATTGCTGGATTTTCTGAATAAAGCATCTTCTGTACCGAAGCTTGCCCCTCGATTTATTGGCCGTTGAGTGGTGAGCGGCTGAATCTGCATTCGGTTACACTTTCTGTCTTTATAGATTTGCCTATTCTGTATGTTTCATAAAATAGAATCATATGGTGTGTGACATTTTCTGTCTGGTTTCTTTCACTCGGCATGATTTCCAAGTTCATCCATGTTGTAGCACCTATCAGTATTTTATTTCTTTTTACAATTTAATCATATTCTATTGTATGATAAGCCACACTTCATTTCATCTATTCATCAACTGACGGACATTCGTGCTGGCATGATTTTGATATATACTAAAATTACTCAGAAGTGCAACTACCACGTAAATAAGGGAAAGATTGTCTTGTTTTATTCTGACTTTTACTAAGAATTAGTCAATCATTTTAGAAAAATCACGCTACCAATAGGAACATGGATTGTGGATTTGAGTCAGTAACAAAATTGTTCATTTCAGTTTGTATTTATAGCTGTTGTATTCTTGGTTTTATGTATGCATACCTCTTCTTCAGCCTGTACTTTAAAATCTATGCACATATCTGCTTTCACTTAGTCTTTATTTTAATATATAATGTGTCAACAGTAGCTAGATAAATGTTACTTCTCTTAAATTTAAACTTACTATGCTCAAACCTTTCAGTATTTCATTGTCTTTTGACATTATATGCTAGAGCATTTATAAAAGAATATTTTATTATAAACTGATTTTCCTTCATTTCTCTTTTATATTTGTACCTTATATTAATTTTTTGAAATTACATGATAAGGGAGGTTATAGTATCCATGAATTTCATTTCAGAAGAGTAGGGTGATGTCTGAAGGGGCCATTGGATTTTTTCTAGGGGTGATAATTACTGTACCAGGGCAGGACTATAAAGAGATTATCTTGCGGAGAGATGCCCCTCTGACATAAGCCATGTGTGTCTTTGGTGGCATTCGTATGCATGCGGGTATTGTGTAGTTCCTTAGGATATTTGGGACAAATGCTCTGCATTTTGTTGTCAGACTCTGGGTAAGTTTGCCACAGCGACAGATTAATTAGTAATGAACACGGCAACTCTGAGTTAGCACTGACTGCTCCCATTTAACAACTTTCTTCCATAGAAAGAAAACAAAACCTGCAACGGAATAGAGAAATATCTGATGGTCTTTTACTTAGGCATTCCTGGAAAGAGCATTGAGATTTTAAGAGCGTTCAGGTCTTCACACACATAAGTGGTGTGTTAAAACTGAAATGTGAAATACAGTTGTGAAATTTCTGTCTACATGAAGTTTCATTTACTCAATTTCTCACTACTCATACATCTTATTGCCTTCTAAAACCTTGGATAGAATTAGATGATATCTATAATATGATGAGCCACTGAAAAGGTAGTGGAGACATACCTGGCTAAAATATTCAATGACTTTGCTCAATTTTACATTTTTAAACCAATCTCTGCCTTCAACCATTTTGTTTTTGACCTATTTGGTTTGGGCCTCCTTCCCTGTTCTCAAACTTCCAACTGGCTCATCCTTGCAGTTGTAAGTTATACCTGACTGAACGTCCTGAAGTCTTTTGGCCAGTCTCTGAAACAGGGGCTGCTGATTTATTATAAAATTCATATGACTCCAACTCATTTCCATCATCACCCCATTATTGCTCTCACTGACTGATCAGTGATGATGCTGGCTTGCTCCAGGTGTGGCTGGAGACTCTGAAGAAACAGATACCACAAAAATTGGGAAGGAAGACCTTTGTCTTTGCTGGTGAGCGATGCTTCTGGGGCAGTTAAGGGACATCTATATGTCTAAACCAAGCAATCTGGATGTAGGCAGTTTGAGCTGCTCTTCAGAACCTAAGAATTTGTTATGTCATAAATATCTGACATTACAGAGCATCTCTAATCCTATTTTCACTCTACTGATAAGAAATCAGGCTCAGATAATAACAAATTCTGACAAATACAAGATTCCTTAGGCATGCATCCTTCTACGCTTCCCAAGAGTTCTCCTGGTCTATGTGTGAACACCATTCACCAAGAAACGCATTACCTACTAAAGAAAGTCAATCAGGTAAATTGTTCTTAAACTGATATATGTTTAGTTATAAATTCTACGCACTCTTTAGAGACTAATTTAATCCCCCTTCTAAATGACAGACCTTCAAATATTTAAATGCACCTTCTCATTCTTGACCCCCTCTTCTTTTTCCATGAATCTACGCATCAACCTCCTTCAACTGTTTCTTTTTTTTTTTGCGGTACGCAGGCCTCTCACTGCTGTGGCCTCTCCCGTTGCGGAGCACAGGCTCCGGATGCGCAGGCTCAGCGGCCATGGCTCACGGGCCCAGCCGCTCCGCGGCACGTGGGATCTTCCCGGACCGGGGCACGAACCCGTGTCCCCTGCATCGGCAGGCGGACTCCCAACCACTGTGCCACCAGGGAAGCCCCCTTCAACTGTTTCTGATCATCATAAATGCTTTCCTCTGTCTACTTGCTTGAACTTGATTTAACCATGCTAAGTAGTTGATGACCAGTTTGACTGTGGATCACCTGCAAAACTGGTCCACATACCACGTCAATACTGTTTCACACGGTTGATGACAAAACCGTGCACAGGACACAGCCAGGACAGAACCCAGGATTCTGCTACTAGAAATCTTTCTCTACGATATGATTATTCCATAAATTAGAAACATTTGAATATGACTGTCCATTATGGTTATGAGCTCACACAATTTTTACTATCACCCAGCCTTCTCCCGAATACACAGGGGACATCAAAATATAAAGAGCCAAATAGTAAATATTTTAGGCTTTCTGAGCATAAAATCCCTGTTGCAGCCATTCAACTACCATTGCAAAAGAAGCTTTAGCCAATATGTAAACAAGTGGCTGTGTTACATTAAAACTTTATTTACAAAAACAGGCAGCATGCCAGACATAGTGTAAGGGCCATCCTTTGCCAATTCTTAGCCTAGACTCATATCTTGTTAATATCTAGACATGTCCATCAATTTTTAAAAATACGTTAGACTAGTTAAAGAAAACAGTGAGGTCAATGAGAAAGTTTTCTGGCATGACTGTTCTTCTCAGAGAACGCAAGCTGGCCCCTGGTGATCACTGAGTCCCTATTTACTTCCCCCAAATTCCTTAAATGATCTACTTTGGAATCTTGTCCTGGGCTGACCTCAGGGTCACTGATCTATAGATTTCAGAATCCACGTCTTTTTTTTTTTTTTTTTAATAATTTTAACTATACTTAACTCATACTAGACTTCTGATACCTCTCCCAGTTACACAGTTCCCTAGCATTAGCATGGTAATTTTTTGACAGTTTCTCTTTTTTGGTACTAAGAATGTGATTTCCCCTTACGCAGTGATATGCTGAAGCTGGCTCTCAGTGCTTTGCAAGGGCCAGCAACGTACATCTCTTCCCAACCTGTCGTTGGTAGCTTGGAGTCAGTGGTGGGAGTATTTATACCATAGAAATAACAAAAATATGTACCAGTTAGGGCTTCCCTTCTTCCCGCATCACTGAGCTCAGGGTACTTGAATCATTGAAGAGAGCTAGATGTTCTCTTACAAATCTCTTCTCCTATCTTGAGTTTATTTTTCTCTTAACAACATCCCTTCCAGACATTTTAGCCAGAAGATAACTTTCATTGCCATAAAAAAACCAGCAACAATATAGTTGCTTGAGGAAAACCTGAGTTCTCTGTCACCTCTACGTTATCGGCTTCACGCAGTAGTTGTGTCCTACTTAATTTGAATATAGCTACAAAGTTTTCTACGTTGACCTTAACATTTCTGGAAGTCAGTTTAAGTCATAAGTCAATTTATCCCTCCTGCTACGTTTTTAGAGAGCTCAGTCGTTCTTATATAGAGTCTTCCTTGATTATTTGCCTTTGCAAAATCTTTTGCCTGTGACCTTTAAAACTGCAGACTGGTACTTAACTAGTTCAGCATTTGCCCCCCATAGATACGGTCTGCAGCTGCCTGCGCAGAACGCCATTTCTGAGAACCGCTGCAAGAAGTTTAAGTCACTCCCCAAGTTATGACTAGAGATCAGGGTTCTTTTAATCCAATGCATTTTCTAGAATGCCGTGTGTGTTTTATAATCTGGTTTTTAGAAAATACTAGGATTGGAGACAAACTTGGAATTTCCTTACTAATAATTCAATTTGAACTTTGTACATTGGCAGGGAGGCTAGGTATATGTGAACAAGCTGAATCAGAAGGGACTAAAGTTTTCTGTCTATGACTTACCGCTAAGAGATACAGCATACCCGTACTCTTCTTTCATCAAGGTACCTTGGATGACTGGGTCCATGAAGTGGCAATTGACTGATGTAGCTGAGACTTGAATCTAAGCTATCAGCTCCTCCATGAAAGGAAAAGCGTGATTCACTGCTCTGTCCTCAGGCTCTGACGAGGCAAAGCTCCACGTATGATCACTAAATCCTGAAAAACTCTCCTTACTGATCCCCTCAGCTCCAGTTGTGTGCCCTTCCCATTTTTCTCCATTTTGGAAATAGAATGGTCATCTTAAAACATTGCCTTAGGTGGGTCTCTCCATAGGAAGGCCAGGAGACAGAGATTTCAGTGCAAGGAGTGTATCTGAGAGGTGAATCCAGGCAGTACTGGTAAGGAAGTGAGGAAGTGTGAAAGGAAATGAAAAGAAGCCAATAAAATGTACAATTACAACCAGATTATGGCTTTGGGCAACTGGGACTCAGTCTCACTTGGTACCTCTCCAAGACAAAATAGAACTGTGCTGTCCAATAAGGTAGCCACCTAGCCACATGTGGCTGTCTATTAAGTTAATACAATTAAATTAAAAAAATCACTTCATGTGTCACAGGTGACACCTTTCATGTGCCCAACAGCCACATATAGTTTGTGGCTACCTATTGCACAGCTCAGATGTAGGACGTTTTCACACTGCAGAAAGCTCTATTGGACAGCCATGACGTAGAATACACCTCAGAGTTGTCTCGCTTGGGAGCAAGGAAGCTGGGGAATCTCTACATCAAGTCCCATCAGCCAATGGCTGCTCTTCTGATTCCCAGGTACATCTGGTGTGCCCTGCATGTGTATGGGACCAAGGAGAGGCTATGGGTGACACTAACAGTGTCTGCTATTAAGTATAAATCAGATTGTGTCACTCCTTGATTAAAAACCTTGTTCATGGCTTCCTGCTACAGTTCAGATAGAACTCAAACAACTTGATCATGCTCTACCTGGCTCTGACTTCAAGGTTACTTCCCCAATCTCAGGCCACTTTGCTCTAATCACTCTGCTTTGACAGCAAACTAAAAGAGACTTTCTCTCTGTCCTGCGAACACACTGAAATCTTCCTTGGCTAAGGCCTTGGCACATACTAACCTGTGGTCCTGCAACACCCCTACCTCCTCCCTCCCTCCCTCCCCCTCAGCTCTCTGCATGGCTGCTTCCTGCTCTCCTCTAGTTCTCAGACCTGATGCTACCTCCTCCAAGAGGTTTTCCCTGACTATCCTACATAATGTTCACGTTTCCTTCCTATTGTTTACTTCCTTGGTTCCTTTTGCATTTATTTTATCACAATTTTTGATTATTTGTTCACTTTTGTTTTTGTCTGTTTCTCCTAGAATAATGTAAGGTCTGAAGTCAATCTAATACTGTGCCTGACACATGGCAAATGCTCAACAGATATTTGGTTACTGACTGACTGAATAGATGAATGAATGAAAGCCGTCTTTACCAGTGAGGAGGGTGTAAGGGCAGGCATGAAAGGTCAGACCTCTGCAGTAACAAGGGTTACACGTGAATCTGCATGGACATTTTGCCTGAATGACAAGAGGGCTGGGGGTGGGGAAAGAGTGGCCTGGTGACGACAGTGTGTAGTTGTTCAAAATTATCCTACACGTAAGATGGCTCTCGCCATTAACAACTCAACTTCTGGATGAACATTCTGGACACCAGCCGGGTACCCTCTCCAACATGCAATTACTTTCTTGTGTCAATGGCAGTGCTCAAGTGTAGGTTATATTGGCATTTCCCAGTGGTTTAAAAACATTAGCAATGGTAATGGCAAATGGGGAATTCTACAGGGCTGGGGAGGGACCTGTCTAGTCTTTGAGCTTTTTAGAAAGAGAGTGTAAGATAATATTCTGCCTGTTTTTTCCTAAGTTTGCGTTTTGCTTGCCCTGAGTGGAGCCAGCACTGACACAGGGAGCTTCTAGGTGATGCATTGTAGGAGTAGTCTGAGAATAACAGCAACAACAAGAGTTTACCTACTGCTTTCCATTTACAACACTTTTCCATTTTCTCTAGTTCCCTAGTCTTCCCATAACCTTTAAACGTCGTACAATGATCTCCATTTTACAGAAAGGAAAATTCAGAGGGAGAGGTTATAATCTTTTCTAGGTTGTAGGTGGAGGGTGAGGACATCAATCTTTGGTGGGGGGGCGGGTAGCATTTGGCTTACAATTCCAGAACTCTTTTCAATACATACAGTGCTTTTTAGGCCTGGAATGCGAAAGGGAGAAGAGGAAATGTGACAGTGGTGAGCTGAATGGCAGGGGTGAGAGGTGTGAGAGGCCCTGAGAGCTTCTCAATCTGGCCATCTCAAGAAGGATTCAGATCAGGGGACAAAGAAATGGAGAAGTCACGTGTGTGGGTATGGGAGGGTGTGTATAGAACGAGGAAGCAGAGGGAGGAGGCCATTTCCATTGGGCATTTAGTACCTAGCATTTTTTTTTTTTTAAACTAAATGTTCAAGCTTCTCAAGTCTTTTAGCAGCAGCTCGGGGGATCTGTTGACCTGATACTGCTTCTTTCCAGTCTCTAAATTCAGCTCCCACACTGTGTTGGTGACCCCATAGGTGGAATCTATAGAAGTTGAATCCATTTACTCTATTCTAGTACAGGGGCTGACCTCTGTTTGTGACCTTGGCATGCCTCCAATCGAGCATAACTGACATCTATTGCTGTACGCACAGTGTTCTCAGATGTAAAAGCAGGAGAGGTTGCAGGTTACATGCAATGGACTGCAAACAAGTTCTCCCTCCATCGTTTTTTCCTACCCCCAGAGGAAGCACACGAGAACGCAAATCCTGAGAAGAATGTCGTGTTAGGCCAGATATGGAAACTGATGTCTCACAGACAGAATAGAATCTTCAGTCTTGTCTTTTAATAAAAGCTCAATAGGTTAAAAATACGCACAATTTGGAGATTTCATAAAAACCTATGAATTTCTGGGTTTTCTTAAAAAACAACAAAAAACGGAAGAATTGGGCCGTACTAGCTCCCTAATGCTGGATGGCAATAATAGTCTGGGACCATGTCCCTACCCTCATCACCATGTGCTTGGGCAGTAACATGTGACCTTGGTTAGTTAACTAGCGTTACTTGGCTATAGCTCCCGTTGGCATATATGTCTTGCAGGCCCTGGTTGAGAACTACCTATGAAACAATCACAATTTTCTTATTTACGAAACAGAAATAGTGTCACAGATGTAGAAAACAAACTTATGGTTACCAAGGGGGAAAGGGGAGGGAGGGATGAATTGGGAGATTGGGATTGACACATACATATTACTATATATAAAATAGATAACTAACAAGAACGTACTGTAGAGCACAGGGAACTAACTGTACCCAATACTCTGTAATGACCAATATGGGAAAAGAATCTAGAAAAGAGTGGATATGTGTACATGTAAAACTGATTCACTTTGTTGTACAGCAGAAACGAACAACACTGTAAATCAAGTATACTCCAATAAAAATTAATATAAAAATGTATTTGCAGACCGTATTAAGAAGCTACTTCTAACCTACTCCATGAAGAATGGCCACATATCCATGTGCCATGGCCCAGTGGTTCAGAACCACTGTCTTAAGGAAAGTATGGCCTCAGGGTTTCCTCATGGCACGTATGGACTCTACTCTTGGGTTACAGCAGGTGGGAATTAGGGCTGGGTGGACATCCCCTGATCTATAAATATAGTCAGTTATGTTTGGGGTCCTGGCTTTCATGCTTGGTGATTGGCTATTGTTTTTTTAAATAATGTAACTAGCTACCCAAATCAATAAATTAGAGCTTAACGTGTTTTTGAAAATGAAACAAACTACCTGAGTAAATAAAATAAATACACGAGAGCCACTGTGGACCAAAGATGTCAGCATAATGCAACTTCCACTGGGATGCTCCTGAGATCTTTTATAAGGAAAAAGAATCCTGGCCTATTCAACCTAAAATCTTAAAATCTTTATTAGCAGGGGATTTGTGTGTGTGTGTGTGTGTGTGTGTGTGTGCAATTAGTGGCTTCCTCTTTAATTTACTTTGAAAGATGAACATGATTCTATTTTATCACTTTTGTATAATGCCCACGGGTATTAGGAAATCAGATTCTATCACTACTGCACGAGTCCAGAGCCTCCATATTCCTTAGAATGCTTTTTTACCTTGCTTTCTTATATCTATAAACTAGATGGAAGTGACTTGAGCCCTAGAATTTGCTAGACACTAAATCTTTTATTTAGAAGGTAGACAGCTCATGAAAAGAGACACGGCACACTTCTTTGTCAAGAAAACCCAAGTGGATTTTGAAATGGGATTTTCAAGCTTAATTAAAAGAGAAACTCATGTTATGACACGATATTTAACCTTCCAAGAAGGAGTGCATATCCCATGCTGGTGAGTATGTGTGGATCTCCTCATATAAACAGTTTTTATACCCTCCATAACTTATTTTATCAGTGACAATGGCAAAGTGGCATAATATACTGTACTATAAAATCACTACATTGCTTGGTGAAAGTTACATTGGATTTGATCAGAAAAAGATGTGAATTGTGTATTGGTGAAAACATTCTTTATCATTCTATAATGGAAAAAAAGCAGTAGAACTTCTCCACGTGCTCGCCAACTCCATTAATGCATAAAGTACACACAAAAAAACACACAAAAAGTCAACAAGTAAGCTTCACCTTACTCAAAAATCTTTGTCTAATGAAATAAGTCGTATTTCCCTTTTCACCAAGAGAAGGGATTTGGACGAAACCATTTGCTCTAATTATGTTAATAATATTCTTCATCATATTTGATGCAAAAGCTCAAAGTCAATATTAGTCATACCACACTGAGCTCTTTATTAACCAGAAATACGTGATATAAGTTTTTAAACCATATACAATCAGATTCAATAGGCAGATGGTAGCTACTGAAAATTCCCCAAACCGGCACAAGTTAAATTTAAACACAAGTTGATGGTTCATACATTTGGGTAAGGGACTTGGATAAACTGAAACTGAATTTGATGACATTTAGAAAAATTTGTACTGTTTTCTTGGACGGTTGCTTGATTCTGATGTGGTGGGTTTTTTCCCCCTTCTCTCTTCTTCCAGGTCTTTCCCAGGGAAGCTACTGCATTAAGCGACCAGCAGGAGATGAACTAACAGACTTGAACCTCTAGACCAGCTCCTTCATTGATTTACAGGCTCAGGTTACAGAACAGAAAAAGCTGTGACCCCCACGTATTGTGAATCATGAGAATGGTCTGTATGTGTGAGGCCACAGAAAACAGAATATCCCTTTTGCTTCTCACTGGATTTTTATTCAGGACCAACATTTTTCAAAGAGTATTCCAGAAAACACTAATCTCATAGAAAAGGCCACATGGTCAGGACATTTTGGGCAATAATAACGCTTGCAGAATTTTTTTAATGGAAGTAATCTCATTTTGGTTCATCTTATTTAAGAATGTTAGAAGATTTTATGTAGAATCCAGACTTCTGGTTCTCTAGAAAAACTGAAGACATGACAACGCAGTGAACATATCCTCACACACACATAATTTCTTGCAGCTTCCCATTAGTCAGGGAACGAGCTCTCCATTAGTCAAAGACCAACCAACATGCCTGGATACTGGAAGCCTTTTACTTGGCTCCCCTTGTTTCAGTCTTTCTTGAAGACACACAGTGTCTTTTGGTGTATTAAAGGCTCTGAGAATCCCTCAGTAAATATTTCTATTTATTTTGTTGAAAAAAATTTCCCCAATATATTGGATTATAGCTGTTTCTTCCTCCACATCTTGGGATGTACTGTTCTAGATAATTCTTTGGGTTTATGATTTCAGTTTTCACTCCAAAACTTACAGATGAAAATCAGTTTCTAACATATCACTTGGTACATGGTTACGGACCATAAAGTTAAAGGAATTCTGATTTGTTGGTATGAATTTCATGCTACCTTCTGGAAAATATTTGTGAAAGTATTTAGGAAGCTCAGACTTTGCAATGAGGATTCCATTTCCATTTTTGGATGCTTTTATAGGCATTCAAGATGCAGAACAAATCCACCTGGTTAGAGTGTTTATATATTCAATCAGACTTCAAGGTATATTGGTAGAGATGAAGGAGCCTCTGGATTTTACCCAAAATTTAACTTAAAAATTCCACACTAGGAGACCCACTGTGCTGCTGATCTAGTAACAGCCCCTAATAACATGTATTGTGGAGAAAAGACTTTGGAGAAAAAAATACACTTGCAATATGATAGGGTAAGTAACAGGAATTTATAGTACTATTATGCTCTACCAGGTAAACTAGAATTTAAGTAGATATTTCCTTCTTATAAGTATCAGCTGAGTAACTCTCAAAAAAAGAAGATGGACACAAATTGATCTTTTGGGGGGTGAGCCCAATATGTATCATCCAAGTGATCACTATAGAAGCCCAATAATAGGGTTTGACAGTTCATCTTGCTGGCTGAGAACACGGAACTTATAATAATGAATTTCTAGTTTTCAAATTATTAGAGTTGGAAATATTGGTTATGATGGCAGCAATGACGTCATGCAAAAAATTCTGGTGGACTATGTGTCGCTAAGCGGGTGTTCTCTGCATTTGGCTAAAGCAGACTGAGGAAAAGTAAATGGCAAATGAACAGGACAAGTAGATTTAGAAAGCAGTTATTTACCACTTTAATAGGTCTGTCCAACATTTGGTCACAAGGGTCATTCTGAAACCTAATTTCTTTAATGGTCTTCCCATCTCACCAGAAGAGATCTGAATAGTCTTGGAAAAAGCAAATCAAATATAGAAAGATGTGCTGTGATAAGACTTGTTGCTACAGCACTATGTAATTAATGACGTCAGACTTTGGATTTAATCAGAGGACATTTCTTCAGTCTAGGACAGCTATACAAAGCCTTAAGACATTGTATTTACAGAACTTAATACAGGGATCCATATATGACCATCACTCTGCCAGAGTCTTAATAGCATGGTGGAGCGGCTCCCTCAAGAATCCTCATTTTTCTTATCTGTGGAAAAGCTAGTAGTTCTAAAAATATTTTCCTGGAAGAGGTTAGAACGGTTATTATATACCAGTTGAATATAAAGTATGGTTATGTAAGCCAAGCTCGCATGCTAATATTGCACAGGGTAGAAAACAATAAAACAGGACGATGTGCTTCCTTGGGCCATCTAGTAGAAAGAGGAGGAAGCTTTTGACTCAGTATCGTTCTGATCTCTCAGATTCCAGGAGTCCACCTGTAGCTGGCCTTCCAGGGTGAGTGCCATGCCGACCTCTCAAAAGGGCACGTGATTTCCTTGCCGATAGAAAAAGAAATGACAACAAAACAAAACAAAACATCCAAAACTCAAAGAGGTACACCAGCCGCCTCAAACTGTGGTACAGTTCATTTTTTGAAGAGAATATATAATATTTCAAAATATTATATATATACATATATTTCAAATGGTACAAAGTAACTATAGATCCAAATTAGAAGACAGTTGATCTTTCTTTGTGATCCCAAAAATTTGCATTGAGAAAACCCTTTTTTTCCTTAACCCACTTTCCATGGTGTTGCCCAAAACTCCGGGTCTTCTCACTCTAGGAGACTTCGTGACACACAGTAAAAGCACTGTGATTATCTGGTAATCAGTCAAAGTGCAAATAAGAAATCCATTTGGCTTCTAATGTATAAGATGTTTTAAATTCTTAAAATGTATTTTCCACAGAGTAGGTTTTCCTTTATTACTATAACAAATGCTTCCGTTAGGTTCTTGGGTGAATCTGAAACCAAAGAAAGAAAGAAAGAAATTTCAGGGAGAAAACAAAATGAAGGCACAGAGAAAGGTGATTAGGCAGAAAAAGAGACACCTTGAATTTTTAGGATGTTGCTTCTTTCAAGTGAACTAAAGTAAAGAACGTTCAAGTCTAGAGCAGTAGTTCTCAAATGGTGATCAAAGCTTATGGACAGGCCACTGTATTTTTTTTTTATCGATTCATTAAATTAATTTTGCCACAATTGAGGAGACAGACTCTTGGAGCAATGCCTGTTCAGGACTGGGTTCATGGGCATGCAATCTAGTTGCAGGGAGCCCTTTGTCGAAAAGGGCCCCTCACTTGGTTTAATGACCAGCAGTGGCCATCTTGAAATTATTAGTAACTTTTGAACAAGGGCCCCTGTGTTTTCATTTTGCACTGGGCTCTTGCTGTACATTATGTAGTCATTCCTATGTCTGTCTGATGAGAATTTCATGAGTAGGAAATTCCATGGCCTTCTCATGTTGGTCTCTTGTAAGATGCAAAGGGGTGGCATGAGGTGAACTCACTGCCAAGGTCAGATCACGTTTGTTGAGGAACATAAGAGACCTTTGCAAGGTGAGGAACTGTTCCACTCAAACAATGACATGGTGTTCAAGGGCAATCAAGGGCATACTCCTATAGCTATTGATGCCATTTAATCCATTCAAATATGGTCCCAAAGACTCTTATTTTCAGAAGGATGCATGCATGAAGAATCACTGGTTTAGAGCATGGATGACGGTTCTAATAGAGTTGAAGGTTCTACTTTAGAGTTTTAAGACTTAAGGCATTTTTCTTCATCATCTCTTAATTTTTTATAGCTTAGAAGTTGAGTATTCTGAGGCCAGGAGTGAAGTCCATTTAAAGCTTTCAGGGTTAGGTAGGAACAGTCATACACCATACACATTTGCATTCAAAAGTTGGTTGGACCAGGGGCAGAATGTATGAGAAGTCTTCACACATTTTTTTATTCTTCCATATAAATAACAGATCCTTCCAAACCTTGGTTTCCTACAGTCCAGTGGTGTTTATCACATTTTGTTTCACTGCCTTCTTTTTTACCGAAAGGAGGGAGAAAGCGACATTTCCAAAACTGAACTGGAATTGCCTTTCTTTTATCTGTACTGACCCTCCTCCTCCCCTAGCCCACTGAACCTTAGGCCCTAGCCTCCACAGAAGACCAGGGGCCGTGTCATGTCCAGCATCACATTCCCAAGACTTTTAGATAACAGAGGCTTAATATTATTTATTAAAGAAATGAATGAGCGCACTTGGATCCAGGGGCAATTGTGATAGCACAGTTTATTCTTTAAGAAGATGGTTTACTCTTCTTTCCTGCAATCTCTAAATACCCCTCCCTCTCTCCTCCCCCACCATCTCTCTCTCTCTTTTAAAGGCATTTCTTGCAAAACGAATGGACTAGAGATCAAGATTGTGAAGTCTCTCAGAACATTTCAGACCTGGTGGAATTTTGAGGGAAGAAGCTGGAATATGTCAAAGCTGGTACTTTACCCTTCAGTAATATAAAAAAAAACATCAGGGTGATTAGAATGGGTGGAGATATGTAAAGTTAGAGTCGGCATCAGGAGGATGATCCCAGGGGCTGTGGACAAATGATTTTGGTGAATTGTGTTGGGCTAGTCACAGAGAACACCAAATCTGACAAGATGGCTCTTGTGGTTAGGTGTGTAATCTGAGGTCTGCAACTTACTCTTTTAGGAAATGAAACTTGCCTCTACATTGTGCAGCAACTGTTGATTTCCTCGCTAGTGTGAAAGCCATTGACGTATTGGACTGAAGGAAATCGGAGGTTGCTTGATATTTCCCCAGGTATTAGATCAGATTATGTTCTGGTGTTTTAATCTGCTAATTTTCCTTCCCAAATGACTTTGGTTTTCTCCTCATTTTATTCCCCTCCTCTTCCTGTCCCCAAACAACCAATGTTCACCTTTTACATACAAATTATTACACCATTGTCAAACAACTTATTTCTTCTAAGGGGAAGTCTAGCTTTCTAAATGAAGTCATTGTTCCTGAATACACAGGGTATTAGATTGGTTCCTGAATGCATGGAATATAGCCTCCCCACCTTTCAAACTTATGTTTTTGATATATCAGTTTAAAGAAAAGAGATAAACTAATAGGCATCTAAAACCATCAGAAAAAAAGTCTCTAGTCAATATTTAGGTCGGTTAGTCTTGCTACAAACTCCCAACAAAGCAGTTTAATAAAACAACAGAAGCAATGATCAAGCAGGAACAGGGTTAAAATTTAGCCAAGAAACTTCACCCAGATGTACTAAGCTTCTCCCCAGAAGGTACCTGTTACCAGTTTTATTGTACCCCAGGCTGGGTTTTTGGAACATGTCTCAAGCATGACTATTTTGTCTCTGCAGGCTGGCATTAAGGAAGCTTCCTCTTTCCCTATGATTTATTCTTCTGAATCTCCTGAAATGGAAGACTTTGCTGAATTCTACTTATCTTTTCTCCTTCCTTCTAAGTTTTATTGTCACCCAGATGCAATTTCCCCAAGGTTTTCCTTAAGGCTGTGGCCTGTTACCCTGGCTAGTCCACATTCTGGGGTGTCTGGTTGTTTAAATGAAACACTGAATTTCTACTCTCCACCCTCCTTAAAAAAACAAGCCTCACAAAAATTTAAATTTTAGACCACATTTTGAACCATCTTTTGTTTATCTACATTTCAAAGAATGATGAGAATTTTCGCTCAGGATGATTAATTTGGAAGTAACCCATATAATAGGGAGGCTTTAGAAAAAAACTATACAGGGAAAAAGAATGAAGCCCCAGGAATCTTTCTTGCAAATTTCTTTACCCTGAAGCTACTTTTAAAAAATAACAGTGTGAAGGAAATTCCCAGTTGCCATTAGCAAGCTGGGTATGTTTCTTCAGGTTTTTGTTGTCTTTTTCTGAGAGAAAGAACTCTTTGAATCAATCCTACGCATAAGAACAAAAGAGGTGATTTTCTTTATTCTTCCTTTTACTTTAATAAGAATTTGAATTTTTTACCCTGAAGATTACCTCTTAAAGAACAATGAAAACATAGATTCATAATTAAAATACATCTGTGAATTAAACTGTTTTAAAAGTTAAATTGCTAGAGTCGACATTTGAAGTGTGTAGGCATACTTATACTCTGATGGGGAAAAATACACAGGGCATACTAGAAAAATTCATATAAGACCTATTTGTGGAGCATATGATCTAAGAACTGGTGTTGGCTATTTATACAGAATGGAGCTCCTGTAGGTATCATCTGGACTCAGTTGGTGCCTTTTGTATTTAAAAGTGCTTATTTCATTGGGAATTTCTTGTAAGGAAGGGAGGAGAAAATGTAAGTCAGTGTACTGTTTGGGTTTTGTTAACCCAAATTTCTTTAAAAATTCAGCTTTTGCTAGTGTCTTCTTCTTCCGCCTCCAAAGACAGTCTTGAGAATTCTTAGTTGACTTATGTGCCACGCACATGGCTGTAGAGGATTCTCTTATTTCCTTTCCTGAAATGGATGCACACATCAGAACAGGTACATCCTCTGTTTTCAACCTGGCTGTAAGGGTGATTTACTTCTCTTATACATTCAGCTGTGTGGACTGTGCTCAGCCCACCCGGGGGCGTAGTGAACACAGTGTGTACCAGCCTCTGTTATCATGATTGGACTCCACACCATGCTTTGGTGATGCCGGAGAATGTCCAGGATGTATTACAACATGCCTGATGGTTTTAAAATAGACTCTACAAAGGCCAAATCAAAAAAAGTGACGTGGGTCACAAATAAGTAGCACTAACAATTTCTGTGTTTTGTTCCTTTATTTTCTATCTGCCAAAGAGTCTCCTCATTGGTATTCTTGGAATTTCACATATCTAAATCCTGAAATGTTTTGATTTGCATTATTGCTCTTTACGGACTTTCAAGTCTGAAGGTACTATTAAAACAGGGCTCACCATCAATAAAGAGTGATTGGTTATCATTTGGAACAGGGAATGGAGATTTGCCAGAGGATATGTCAGCAATGTGTTTAAAACAATGGTGCCTGGATTCCAATCATACTGGCCAAAATTCAGAGTAGCTTAAAACTAACTTGTGAGGGTATCTTCAAATTATTTGGTAAAGTCATCTTCAGGTAAAATGTAACCAAAGGGAAACCTGAAATCCATACTCTACCAACTAATGAAGATGATTTTTGGGCTAAGCATCAGGAACTGGGCTCGTTTTCGAATACTCTCCCCCATAGGTGTCTCATCGAAATGAAATACGATAATCCAGGCAGAGCTTCTTAAGAGCATACAATTTCATGTTAACAAGCTAGGGTGGTTCAGGCATCCCTCCTGGGTGCAAGCCAGGGAGGTATAGCCACTTACTAGCTAATGTGGTCAATACAGGCAACTAAATTTGACACACAGTGTCTCCACTTATTTTATATATATAAAACATTTTCTTAAGGTGTTATGTTTCCTGCATCACAAAGATGCAAGAACCAATTTTATTTTGTGAAAAGACGATTCTGAGAAGAAGACCAAGGTAAGACTCATAATACAGGGGCTGGAATCAGAGATGCCCTTTTAAATTTGGGTCACCTTTTTGGAAGTCTGCAAGTTCAACATATTGGAATTTGTAGATGGTGAAGCTTGTTTTAAAAAATACCCAATACTTAAAACACATACACACATAACAGGGCTGATATTCATGTGGTACATGTACATATCACCATACTGGCTCTTAAAATATTGATATACTTTTGTGCTAGTGAATAAATAGTTACTGTCTTAAGCACCCTGACCAAACATCCTTCACACCCCCATCAGAACTTCCAGACTTTCCTACGGACCAGTATCTATAGAGTCAACGGCTGGCCTAGCTGTCCACTCCAACCTGCTCCAGCATCATGACACCAATTCTGATGGGCTGGGTAGCCTCATACAGGTCGTTACATATTTTGAAGCCAACTCCTGATTTATCCGCACAAAGTAAGAAACAATCATTCACATCAGAGAATTCTTTCAACTCCCTAAGAGAGTATCAAACAATTCCTTTAAAGGACCTTTAGAAGATGGCTGCACTTAAACGCAGAACTGTTCAGGAAACCATCTGGATGAATTAGGCTAGACCCTTACTTTATTATCCATTCTGAGCACCATAGATATCAGATGCATAATCCAAATAACTGCCTCACTGCTCCTCTTTCCTTTGGCTGTGGCAACCTAGCTTTATTTATGACTCAGTAAGAGAAACACTAAACTGCTCAGTATGGAAAAGTCAAGGTCAATCTCTAACTTCTCTCTGATGTATAGACACTGATCTGAATGGTTAAGAAGAGTTTCTGTTGGGGAAAAGGCTTCTTCCTCTCCTTTTCAAAGCTCTTCTGGGTGGTGTTTGTAAATACAACACAAAGGCAAACAGTACAGTTCGAAACACGCATGAGACATTTGAAAAAAAATGAACTTACTCTTGTGGTCTTGATTTTATTGCCTGTAGCGCACATCCATCCAGAATTATCAGGGAGTGTCTTACACTCTTCTCCTTCTAGACAAGGTTCCATCTCACACCACCATTTCCCAATCACTATGGAGGCTGTGCAAAGACAGGAAACAAGCGTGTATGAAATTCATCCAAACAACCTGGGCACCAGGCTGAGTTCTTGTACAGATGTTACTGCTCTTTGAAACACATTAGGTCCTTTTTAACTTTCATGATTGGCTAAGAATACTCTACTAAGAAGAATGAGATTTTAACTTAAACATCTTAAAATGCAAATATAATTATGCCATCTGGTTTCACCAAGCTACATTTTGTCCACAATCTCCTTGTATGATGAAAACATACAGAATGGGGACATTTACTTTTTGGAGGAAATTTTGTGTTAAGTTTGTAGATCAAAGACCTGGTGCTTTCTTTTCAGTGAAAGGGACAAAAGGGCTAACTGTTCTTCAGAATCACTAATTGAGCTCTTGTTTTCAGAAGGGCCCGTTTATTCACCCAGCTTTAGGGTTTATCTCCCACCCTACAGCCTTTGAGATATCAAAGGCATACCAAAAAAGAAAAAATGAATTGACCAAAAGTATAAAAGAAAACCTGTAAAATTAAAACCAAGTCATAATAAATGAAACTATTTGTTTACAGTCAAAAGTATATTTGATACGAGCTGTGGTTTCCTTTCAATAGGTTTAAGGTGATATGAGTGGAACTTTTAAAACTTGACCCTCTGATAAAATAGCCCTATTTTTCAGGGTGATATTGGGCTGCCCACATTAGGAAGCTGGCAATGAATTTAGTGGATGGATTTATAGCACACTTTTTTGGATAATGAGATTTTAGAAAACTGGAGACTAGATTCGCTCAGTACAAATCAAGCAGCTCCACATCTTAATATCCTGAGTGAAAATTTTTTCTGCACGAGCATTGGTCATTTCTGAAGCTGCTCAAGGCATTGTTTTTTGTTTTTTTTTTTTTTTTACAAATCCACCTGGGCATTTTCCTGCAAAATCCTTAAAATGTCTGTGAGTGTTTCTTCTGTGATACTTTCCAAGTGGCTGTCTTTACACTGGACTGAAACTCTAGGTCTTTATCTAAAAGAAAATTGGTCGCTTCCCAACCCCTCACATTTCCACCTTATCTCCATCATGACGTTTAATTCTCACAGCAACAAAGAACCCACATGACATTTCTTAACGTCACAGAAGATTAATCTTAAAATGAAATGGAGTCCATGCCACAGGGAAGCAGGAGCACATTAAAATCCTCTATCCACCCAGCATTCACTAGAGGGATTAGATTGCTACCTTAGAAGCAGAATGGTTTAAACGTCCGGACATCTACCTGCATTTAGGTTTCCCCCTTCTAGACTTTTCTTATTTCAGACTTCCCCTCCTTTAGAATACAGTCTTCCTCAAACTTTCCTTTGAATAAAAATTACTCTGCAGGATTATATATGCAAAATTATTTCTACTCTATTATACAGTCAATTTGAGGATTTTTTTCAAGGGTAACTTTGCCTGTATGTGATGCACGCCTTATACATGGACAAGACCAAATCGCCTAAGATGTAACTACATTGGATAGGGCAAGCAGAGGAAGTAAAATTTTGCACAAAGTTCTATCCTCATGCAGGACAATGTGATAATGTTGGCAAAACACAGACTAATAACAGAAAACACGAATCCTTCACAGCGTCCAAAATGATTATGAACGTTCTGAATGATTTTCTTTTTAACAACAGGTCTCAGCATCAGGGTATGGACTAGAAGAAGAAGCTAGTCAGGAGTTAAGAGGCCTTATTTGTGTGAATTAATAGGTGACAATACTAAATAGAGAAGTATATATTTTGACAGCAAGAAAAACATATGTGGCCTTGAAGGGGAAAAAAAAATAAACGGCAAAGCTTCCAGTAATGTCAGATACAAGTCAGTGTTTGGCAGTGTTTATTGAGAGCCTTCAATCTGAGGCTCCCTGCCTGCTAGAGCTCAGTCACAAACAGGCCAATCACATTTGCCATGTGTGTCCCCTTAAAGCCCACCTAATATTTCAATACTGCTGCCCTGCATCTTGACCATCACGAATGGACACTCTCTGAGGGGAAACTGCCTTTCCCAGTGGTCTTTGATTTAGAATTTGTCCCTCTTTTTTCACAGGGGCACACAAATAATGAAAAACCACTGGTAAGGTCAGACATGAGCACCTTTGCCTCTTTCTAAAGAACCCTGTTCCATCTTCTTTTCGCTGCTGTGCCCTCTCACAGCTGACTTACTTTGTTGCAAGCTAACAAAGCACTTTCTCCTCTTTCTCTCAAACATTAATATCTCCTAAATGAAAATGTAGACAGTAGGAAAAAGAATACATCTCAAAACCCAAGTATGACTTTTAATTCAAGTTTATAGAGACCACTGGCTTGGAGGGGAAGAGAAAAAGCGTTCTAAGAATGAAAATGTCCCAGACTTGCCTACGGTCTCTAAAAACTGTTACAGTTGCCTTTCTAAATGGAGTTTGATGACTTGGCACTACTCTCTGGCTTATTAGAATCTAGTTCATTTTACCAGGGTTGCTTTTCTAAAGATGCTATTAGACCTATTTTGTTTCTGCTTTGTGCATTCCACAGTCATCTTAATATATATTATTTTAGGGCCTAGGTCAAACTATAGTCTCGAATCCTAGTTTTTTCATGAACTCGTATTTCCTGCAATATCTTTAAAAAAGTTCACAAAGAAAGGATCTAAAAACTGCCTCCTCTTCTCCCAATTCAGAAGCTACTGAAAACCTTCTGATTATTGGACAAGGATTGATCAATTAGATTTAATAAAATGAGCTAATATTAATGATATTTAGTTGTTTTTAAGTATTTTTTTTCTTAGAGATAATTATATGATAAAACCATAAATAAAAATAATTCTAAAAGTCTGAATTACAGTGGTCAGTTCAATAATAAAACTGATAACTGACATTTCTGAATGCTTCTTACGTGTCTCTGTGTTAGGTACTTTTAAATGTATTTTCTCAGTCTTCAAAGCAACCCTATGAAGTAGATATTATTATGAACCCTTTTTTTTTTTTTTAGATAAAAAAACTAAAGCCCATAACGGTTAAGTAACTTTCCCAAGCTTACACAGGTAGGAAGTTCAGAAATTAACGCAAGAATCCAGGCCTGCTTAACCACAAAATCTATGTTTTCCATCACGATAGTGCTAACTCATTCTAGTTTTGTATTCAAAATTCATAGGTCTCCAAAAAAATATGTATTGCCTGCTGAGTGGATAAATGAATTCTCTCCGCTCTATTTTTAAAATTTTATTCTATTTTATTTATTTTATTATTTTTGGCTGCCTTGGTTCTTCGTTGCTGCGTGCAGGCTTCCTCTAGTTGTGCCGAGCCGGGGCTACTCTTCGTCGATGCGCGTGCTTCTCATTGCGGTGGTTTCTCTTGTTGCGGACCACAGGCTCTAGGCCAGCGGGCTTCAGTAGTTGTGGCACGTGGGCTCTAGAGCACAGGCTCAGTAGTTGTGGCGCACGGGCTTAGTTGCTCCGCGGCATGTGGATCCTCATGGACCAGGGCTCGAAACCATGTCCCCTGCATTGGCAGGCGGACTCCCAACCACTGTGCCACCAGGGAATCCCTGCTCTATTATTATTGGAAATAAATTTCATATCAACACAAACACTTGCATAAAACAAAAAAATTCAGTTTCTTGTAAAATTAACTTGAAAAATAATTTGGGCAAGGGACAGCTCATTACACTTGTTTCTTCTTAGTCTCAGCTACACATTGCTTGATTTCATTAGTTGTAGCATTCTAATAGAAATTCTCACTAGTGAACACTTTCTGAATCCATGAGAAACTTATGAGGTAGATGCGTAACTGCTCTAAGAACTTTTATCACTTAGAAGAACTGAATTAATTAAATATCAGCTGCAAAACCTAATTCTGTCTTATCTGTGGTGATTATGAAAAAGGGTCTTAAAAGTCCCTTCTAACACTGGCATTCTGGGATTCTCTCTATGAATGTGCCATGTTCAGAAAAATATCTGATCTTCAACTTTTTCAAGAATGTTCATCTTTCCTTGAGATATTCTTAAAATCACTAAGTCCACTTTAATCATGAGTCCTTTTTTTTTTTTAACATCTTTATTGGAGTATAATTGCTTTACAATGGTGTGTTAGTTTCTGTTTTATAACAAAGTGGATCAGTTATACATATACATATGTTCCCATAACTCTTCCCTCTTGCGTCTCCCTCCCACCCTCCCTATCCCACCCCGCTAGGTGGTGACAAAGCACCGAGCTGATCTCCCTGTGCTATGCGGCTGCTTCCCACTAGCATAAAAAATCTAGCAACAGTAAATGCCGGAGAGGGTGTGGAGAAAAGGCACCGCTCTTGCACTGTTGGTGGGAATGTAAATTAATCATGAGTCTTGATTTCACCCTTATAGCAGGTCATATTGCTGTCAAGCAGGAGACAGACTGTAGAAGGAGAGTCAATCCATCTTTCAGTGAAAAATCATAAATGGAGCAGAAATCTTGTTTTTTTTTTTCTCCCCCCTTTGGTTGTCGCCGTTCACTTTGAGCAATTTTCCCACGGAAATAGAAAAAGATAGAATAAGTAATGGCTTAATAAACATAGAAATAAACATCATATTATCTAAGAACTGTGGTCCCCTGTTTATCATTTCAGCAGATAACACTTGAGTTGCAGTTCAGCAAATGTTTATTGGGTACTTTGCACAGTCAAAGCACCACCTGATTTGCTGAGAGCGATAAAATAATGAACATGACATAGTCCCTGCCCTCAGAGCCTACAACTTAGTTCAGGGTTTCTCAATACAGGCACTACTGGCATTTTGGCATGAATTACGGTAAAGAGATAAAATGAACAAAAAGTGCTCCTCCAATAATAAATACATTAATATACTAGAAGAGCAAATTCACAGTGGGGAGTAGGAAAAGAGGAACTCTTAATAAGATTGTAGAAGTTTTTGAAAGCAAGATGCTTGGGCTTAAAATTTTTTTTCATTAAATTTTTTTTAAGGAAAGTTAAGTCATTGAAGATTCTAGATTCTGTGAGCAAAGGGAGGACATGTTATAGGGATAGTTGGGGAAGATGAATCTGGCAGTGGTGTGCAAGATGCAAGAAGGAAGAAGCAAGCACCTGAAATGCCAGATAAGCCCTACTGCATTCAAACAGAGAGCTGATAGGTCTTGATTTTTGGATGCCTGCTCTAGAATTGTGAAGCAGGGCAGAGCTGAACGTGATGTTAGGAACAACTGAGGAAACACTGTTGCCAGTATCTCAACCATATTAACTGTAACCCTAAGCACACTGGACTCTAATTATTAGCTTATTCGCTCATGTGCCTGCCTACTCAGTATCTCAACCATATTAACTGTAACCCTAAGCACACTGGACTCTAATTATTAGCTTATTCGCTCATGTGCCTGCCTACTCAGTATCTCAACCATATTAACTGTAACCCTAAGCACACTGGACTCTAATTATTAGCTTATTCGCTCATGTGCCTGCCTACTCACTAGGTAGTGAACTTCTTGAGGGCACAGATCACATTGCATTCATCTTTGAAAGGCATAGAGTAGCTCGAGACAGGTTTGCCAATTTTAAATGAATGAATGCAAAATGAAAGAAAAAGAGAAAGAAAACAAAGTAGTGCCTATATCAAAGGATTGTGAGGGTCCCATGAGAAAATCCATCGCAAGCACTTAGCAGAGTGTCTGGCATTCAGCAAGTGTTTAATAAATATTAGCTATTACTATCATCATCAGCATCATCATTTTTATTACTCAAAAGAATGAAATCATTCCCAAAGAGAAAAGGCAATTCTTCACGAAGTTAGCGAGTACAGCATTGTTTTTCGATATTATGCCAAACTCTCAGCTTGCTTCTATGACTTATGAGAGTTTGAGCATAAATTGAATGACTGAACATATGACTGCATTCATGTTCCCAGAAGTAGGTTATAAGTACATCAATCAAGACAAATTTCCAGGCTCATTTTTGTGCAACCTGTCATGCAGTTTAAAGCAATGGCTGGAACTCTATTAGAGGAATGGGACCGCGCTCCAGCTTCCCTTTTGGCACAGGCTGTTGGAACAGCTGTTCCGATTCTCTTCTTCACAAGACCTGTAGCGATTCCCTGTGTGTGACTGTCTTTATCAAAGCAAACAGAAAATTAAAGGCATTGAATAACATTGCCTATAGACATTCCAAACTCCCTCTTTCCTGTGAGCTCACATTTAAGGATTGGATCCAGTTTGGAGGGATTAGGGGATGGTTAAGTCTCTAAGCTCTTGGGTATGTAATAGAGGGACCCAGGTTTGAACCTTAACTCCATCACTTACTGGTAGAATGGCTTCAGAAAGTTCTTTGGTTCAAGTCTCAGGTTCCTGAGTTATAAATGGAGTTAATAAAAATCACAACTGGTTATTGTGAGTTTTAGATGAAATAAGACACTTAGCAGAATACCTAATAAACGTTATACTCAATACATGGAAATTACTACTGTTATTTATCTATATGTCCGCTATCCATCTATGTATGCATTCATGCAATTACCTTTATAGAGAGCGAGTGCCTTTTTATTTTTTCTTAAATGGAAGTTTATCCTAGTTCTGGGATGCATATATTTGCTTTTTACTGATTAGACTGTACTTCTTGGTAGGATCTACAATATATTTTGGAGACATACATAGAATTAATAGCTGATGATAGGATTCATTAGCACTGCTTCTCTTCTACAAATTCTATTCTAGTGCTTTTCAAACTGAGGCAATTTACCTTGGTGAGGCTGGAAGTGAGGATGTGGATTGTGAAACGGGCAGTACTTAAAGACAGAAGATAAGAGTGGTACAATTTCCTTGAGTGATAGTTTTCCTTGAAGGTATTTGAAGACAAAAGTTATATTTTATTCATTCAAAAGCTATTCATTAACTACTGTGCTGGACATAAAAGAGACACAGTTCCTACCCTAAAGTGGCATACAATCTCTTGTGGGAGAGAAACACTATATGTAATGATGGGATAATGAGGGGGTAATTTAACCACCAAGTAATCAACCAAAGTGTTTTCATATTAAAGCAAATAAGAATATTTACTATGAGGTAAAAGGCTAACTTCACATGAATTTTAAGATAAAATACAAAACAAAGAAATCTTTTACTTTTCATGGGCAGTCTTATCAGAATGCAGGGATACACTTCCTACTGCTTTGAAAAAAAGCCGTCTGCTTGGTGAGAGAGAATGTTCAGATTTTTTGCCAACTTAAGGGAACACTCTTAATCCCTGCCAACAATAACATTCCTCTTTGTGGTCTGGACACCAGGGCTGGCGTTTCTGGATTATTTTGCACTTTCAATACATGATAACTCTATTCATGCATCCACTTATATTTCAAACACAGGATGTTGGTCTTGCTTTCCCTAAATTGATGGTTTTATTTTAGAATTAAATTCAGCTATATTTTTTTGTGTTTGTGTAGGTACGTAATGTAAAATATACAGTTAAGAAGGAACACAAAGAATCATGGTTATTAGACAGATTTCCTACTGTACATCCCTTGTATTCTCAAATTTAACATTCTGTGTTAAAGACGAACCCTGAAGTTTACAGTAGATATAGTAAGTGTAATTTTGTTAGGACAAAAACATTTTGATGTTCTTATTTTCGCCTACCATAGAAAACTTTACATTTTTCCTCCCCAATTTTAAAAGTAATATATATTCTTTTCTAAAATTCAAAGCGTATGGATAATTAGAAAAAGGAAAATAAACACAATTGCATTAGGCAGAGGTAAATTGCTACATTTGGGTATGTTTTTCCCAGACTTTCTCTATGATTATTCCTTACATAGTATCCAGAGTGATCTTTTAAAATGCAAATGATTTCCTATCATTCATCTCTTAAAACTCTCCAACGTTTCCATCACTTAGAATAAACTCTTTACAATTGGCCTACAGACACCCACATTACTTGGTCCCGCCTATTTCTTCAACCATGTCTTCCACCATCCCCACTTCCACCCTCCTCCCCTCATTTTGTTCCAATCTCTCTGGCCCTCTAGCTCTTCTGCAAACCTGGAAATCTCTTTTATGATTTGGCTAACCCTCTGTCTGGGCTGTGTTCGCCCAGAATTGACATTAACCAGGCCTCAATTCAATTGTTTGTTCTCTGAGTGGTCTTATCTGAACTAATTCACACCCGCTTACCCTGCCACTTTCCCCTCACGTTCGGCTTTGATTTTCTTTCCTTTTTTTTTTTGTTCATGTTAGATGTTGCCATTTCTTTCCTTTTTTTTTTTTTTACATCTTTATTGGAGTATAATTGCTTTACAACGGTGTGTTAGTTTCTGCTTTATAACAAAGTGAATCAGTTATACATATAAATATGTTCCCATATCTCTTCCCTCTTGCGTCTCCCTCCCTCCCACCTCCCTATCCCACCCCTCCAGGCGGTCACAAAGCACCGAGCAGATCTCCCTGTGCTCAGCACATACTATTACCAAATTCACAGAACATATTTTGTTGGCCTGGATATTTGCCTTTTCCTCCCACTTGATGGTAAGCTCCATGAAAGTTTGGACTTTATATTTCCAAACGGCTAGAACAGTGCCGCATATAGTAGATGATCACTATATATATTTAAAATGGTTGTATAAATGTATATACATAAATAATGTAAATTTTTTTGAAAAAAGTAAGATCACACCACATAGTTCTCTACCCTTCTTTAAAACCTAAACACTGAATCATAAACATTTTTCCATGTCTATTAATAAATGAAATGCATCATTATTGTAATGCCTGCATAATATTCCATAGGAAGGCTGCATCTTAATTAATTTAACTAATCCCCTACTGTTGGAAATTTAGGTTGTCTTTCTTTGGGGTTGGTTGGCTGATTGCTATTAGAAAGGATGCTTATATGAACAACCTTGTACACGTATCTTTGCAAGTGTATTTATTTCCCCAGAATGAATTCCAAGGAGTGGAATTTCTGAGTCAAAGGGTAAAAAAAGTTTGGTACTTCTGATATGTATCATCAATATGTCCTCCAGAAAATTTGTACACACTGGTATTTCCCACCCAATGTACCCATTTCTCTGTACAGTGTCACCAATATTGTTAACATTCTTAATGAGTTCGGTGAAATATGGATTTTGTTTGTTTTCTGGGGGGTGCAGAAACATGTGGCTTAACTGGAGAACCCAGCTAACTGTCAGCTTTCATGTTCCAACTTGACTTTCAAAAGAGTGACCTACTATAGTAATAAGGCCTCAATTTCTTTGTGAATAATTCCTCCTCAAAAAATCCAACTGAGAGGGTTGTCACAGAATAAAGAGAGAATAGGGAGGTCAGGCATAGTGAAGGCTCTAAGCCAAAAGCAAAACCAAAAACACTACATTGGAGTCCTTAGGGAGCACCGGTATTTCCTGGAGGTCCCCAGTGGATGGAATGTGCCTACTGCACACGGATCTCTCAGGTTCAACCAACTCAGTGTGGAGAATCTTGCTATTTCAGAATAGAATGTGCATTTATGTCTGTCCTTCTGGAATTCTGTGTCCCTCTGCATATACTTCTATTTGATCCAGTTACATTCATGGCAACAAAATGGGGAAGGGGTTAACCTAGATGTGGGTGTAGAGAAGAACACCAAAATAGTTCTACATTTTAAATCAAAAGGAATATCAGATTTTAAAATGATATTTACAGGCAACTTTCAAGCCACTTGTACATCTATGTACTTTTTGGGTGCTAGCTCTCCGTGTTCTTACCATGTGATAAATGGCTCCTGGGAGGAATATATTTGTATACCAGCATTTTCTCAATTTGAAAAAGTACCTTATTAGGTTATTATTAGGTTCTATAATATAGTTTTTTTTTCTAGAATGGCTACAGATTTACCAGAATCAAATAATGTTGGTTAAGTACCCTTTTTTCTTTTCACAGGTAAGGTAATCGCTTTTATAGTTATTGATACATTAAAATATCACTTTGGTTGATTCCATTTTGCAAGAAATCCCCAATATATTAAATTGTTCCCAGAAAATTCTTGGCATCAAGTTCCTTTGCAAAACCAGTGCTCGCAATCTTGGCAGTAATGGGAAAGTTGTACACTGATTGTAAGGTCTTTCATTTTAATTTCGTTCCCACTAGAGAAGACTGATATAAATAAAATTTAAATAGAAAACACATTTCAGATGCCAGCGGTGAAAAAGACTTTGTCAGCCTAATGAAAAGGTATCAATTTTCTCGATTTTATTCCATAAATTGTGAGTCATTTTCTAAATGGATTAGACTAAAGGAAAGTTCAAACTCCCAGTGAGATGATCTTGGTGCTGATGGAGACTTCAGACAAGGGAGATAGAACAGGGTACACAAAACCTCTCAGGCCTCTTCAGATCTATACAAATTGACGGCAAGTTAGGAGAGAAGTATCTCTAACCCTGAACTCACCTATTGCCTTAGAAGCCAAATCCTGGGGAACTGAATGGGAAACATTGTTTCTCTTAATTTTTTAGGATGACATGCATGGCTGATTGAATTATAACTGAGAACATGGAAATTTTGCGAGGAGTGAGGCTTAGAGGAAGAGGCTGTGTCACTCAGTGCTTTATATGCCTGTCTCACAGATCCTTGATAGAATAAGACAAAAACACGCTACAATGCTATGATGTTCACACAGTCTCTGAGGAAGACTTTGATGCCTTCTGATTTATTATAGTTAATTTAACTTCAGAAAACATAACCCAACTTTCATGTGAGGATGAAAGGCGTAAACCTTGATCACGGAGCACTCTTGAATCTAGTTTTATTTGTGTGTACATGTTTGAAAGGGCAAGATAATTTGATAATTGGTTATTTTTGTAATTTGGCAAGAACCGCCCAATACCTTTTTGGCATATGCCTTCACTCACCAATCCCTTGAGAAATGGAAAATAACAATCGGTGCTTTATTTTCTCTTACACAATGCCATACAACTAGCATGGTTATTCTGGTGAATTGCTGGGATGGTTTGGAAAAGCTCAGCTTTATTTATCAGAAAATATCTAGAGACTATATGCTCTATGCGTAGCATCACTTAACATAGGCAGTCTGAGTGACGTAAAAGCATGTCAAAGCTTTCACGTGAGTTTTAAAGTAGATGAGCAAATGAGAGATGACATAAGGTCCTTATTTGTTAGACACTTCATTTCTAAAATATCAAACAACTTTATTATTTTTATTTATTTTATTATTTTTTATTATTTTATTATCTTCATTACCGTGCGCAGGCTTTTCTGTAGTTGCAATGAGCGGGGGCTACTCTTCGTTGTGGTGCACAGGCTTCTCACGGCGGTGGCTTCTCTTTTTGCGGAGCACAGGCTCTAGGCGCGCGGGCTTCAGTAGTTGTGGCATGTAGGCTCAGTAGTTGTGGCACACGGGCTTAGTTGCTCCGCGGCATGTGGGATCTTCCCAGACCAGGGCTCGAACCCGTGTCCCCTGCATTGGCAGGCAGATTCTTAACCACTGTGTCACCAGGGAAGTCCCCAAAACAACTTTATTTAAACAACCAGAATGAACTTTTAGAAACTACCAACATGGGAAAATTCACAATATTGGCACTTTGCAACTTATCATGTTCATGTCGATGATGGTACTAGGAAAGCGAGAAAATCAAAGAAAGCCAGGAATATAAATGTGGCAATGTTTTTGATGAATCCAGCTGCAAAAAGTTCAGAATCATAGTTCTACTGCCTCAAGCCACATCTCCCCTACTCTTCTCGCTAAATTGAAGAACTCGAAGTTTGGCTAAATTGGAAGCAGGATGTGATGCATTCCCAAAGTTCAACAGCAAAACCTAGAAACTAGAACAGTAAGTCCCAGTCTGAGAGCTAAGGATCTCTGAAGGAGGAGGGGAAGACTGTGGTGTCCAGGGTGGTCTGAAAAGCTTTCCTGACTAGCAGTAGTGATTTAGTAATTCTGATTCATTTTTATTTTTTGTATTTACCTTCTCTTTATGTCAGGTGATACTATTCATTTTCCGATTGTAGGAACGGCTGCACGTTCTTCTTCTCCCTCTGTGTCCACCCCTTTGAAATGTGACTTTACCTCTCCTCCCATCAGGAAGTGGAGTCTATTTCCCCAGTCCTGCTATCCGGGTTTGGCCATGTGCTTCATTTGGCTAATATGAAGTTAGCAAACACGACGCAAGAAGAAGCTTGAAAGTACTTTTGCTTGGGGCTTGCTGCGCTTTGGAACCGAGCTGACCATGATGAAACGTCATGTAGAGCAGAGAGTAGCTTTATCCAATCTGATGCCCTCCTGGACTAATTAGCCTGCCAACCATCAGACATGTAGCTGAGCCCATCCTATACTCCAGCTCTACAAAGTTCACTGCTAGCCTGTTCCTTAATCCCACCACTTCCTGTCTTGAATATTTATACAACAGCTGCAACTTCAGTGGCTATCATGAAGGAAAGTTCAGGAAAACTGCTGCAATGCTGGCACTTATGTCATTAAATCGATGTCAACAACCCAAACCTCTGGACTTCTTGTTATCCAAGAAAAATCAGTTCCTATTACTCACGCTATTACAGTTGGGCATTCTATTACTTACCACGTAACACAACCCTAAGTAAAACTGAAGGTATTCGATAAATATTTGCGGACTAACTGAATGAATGAATCCATATATTTGTACCAAGGCCATATCACTGCCATTTCTATCCACTTAGTACTAAATATCCACAATGGTCAATGACTGATTTTCTTTTGGCATTCAAATTCAGAAATCCAGTTGACCTATAGACAATCGTGAGAGTGGCTTTCTGTCCTCATTATGTGTGTCTCCAATTTGCGAGCACAATCAGACCTTCCTTCGCAACTCAACAGATGCAGAAGATACAGAACTGACATAGCTGTATGCAAATTAGGCATTTTCCCAGAGAATTTCAGTGTCAGTGGTAATGCTGAATTTTCTTAATTACAATCCAGATATGCTCGCAATGGAGTTATACTAACTGCTATGGTCTAGAGAAGCTAAATTCAATTTTACTGAACTATTAAGATTCATTTGGATGTACTATTCGGGCAACAGGAGGAGCACAGATAGAAATTGCTCTCATGGTGAAGTATTTTCTGAGGCTTGCTGGAGCAAAGAAAGAAATTGGGAGAAGACTGAAAATCAGCCATCAGAAGAGAAAGAGAAAGAGAGCAACTAAAGCAAAGGCTTCTAATATTTATTTATTATTGATTTAAAATCATTTCTGTTCTACCCACAGTAGGCTGAAATGTATCTCTACCTGAGTCCAAGCCACGGGGACAGAGTCGGAAAATTTTTTTGAATTGATGTGATTTGGGGAGAGGGCAGGTCTGAAGAAATTCTTTTTTCTTATGTTCTGAGTTTTTAAGTTGGCACTAGCTCAAGTACCAAGCTCAAAAACCATTTTCATTCCAATTTCTGAGATGACAACTTTTCTCAAAGAAAAAACAATTACTGGCACAACATGGCTGAACATGAAATTTTGAGTAAAGGTGTACTGCCTTTGTGTTATAGCATTTTGTTGGGTCATAAGAGCCCCTTTCTATAAGAAGGATTATATCAAAATTACCTCCTTTCAATTATGAATCTTATTATGCAGCCTTTCTTGAATAATGTCCCCCCTCAATTCAGAAAGGTAAAGCACCTACAGTATGTAAATCCACAAAACACATGCTTCCTAAGATCATTTCTGAAATGCATCAGGCTATGTAGTGCAGTTGATACAAAACTATGAGGCAATCATCAGGAATCTTCTAATTGGCCCTGTTCTATTGTGTAGTTTAGACCAAGAAGCTCAACATCTTGAAACATAGACACATGTATCAGCTCATTATTTGGGAGTTGAGGAGAATTATTGACATTTTAGAGAGAAGGAAATTGAATCAAAGGGAGGTTACGTAACTTGCCTGTGCTCACACAGCTAGTAAGGGGCAGAACTGTGAATCGGCCGAAGCAACTTTCTCCAGAGCTGGTTAAAGGTTTGGGAAAGTGATGTCTAAGATAAATGTGGAAGGATGAAGAGTAATTTGCAAAGTAATCAAAGTAGAGATGGGTAATTTCAGTGGTGATAAAGCTGTGCACAACCCAGAAGTGTGAGCTAGAATGCTGTACTCTGGGAACTATTGGTGATTCAGCATGTCTGGAGCAAAAAATGCATGTGTGTTTGTGAGTGAGCGAGGGAAGGTGAGGCTGGGTGCGTTTTAGGTACTGAGGAATTTGATCAAGGTCTTCTTAAGTAAGTCAGCTTTACAAAAATGCTAATACTGTGGCAAATCAAAGATGCCACGAGGATAATGGAAAGGATCACTTTTGATCTGGAGCAAGCTCTCTCTCATCTTAGGTGATACTGTTTCTCTGTCAGATGAATTTCTTCTCCTGGGCCATGATTCCTCATTGGGAAAGGGCAGTTTAGTAGACGGCACTGGGGATGAATTAATTCATTTGGCAGAAGCAAGCAGTCTGTCCTCACCAAATATTTCCTTCAGTTCAGATCTCCATCAGGGGTAGCCTGGAGGATGTCTGCTCAGCATCAGTATCACTCCTCTGATTGGAGGTCACGTGATCACAGGCTTCCACATCTTTCCCTGCACCGAGGCTGTAAAACCAACTAGGGACTCTTGGTTTATAGACAAGGAACCAGGGCAAAAGAAACTGCAGGAGGCCATGACCCACGTAAAGAACTCTACTTGAGTTTTAAGCCATAGGGTACCACTTTTAGGAATTCCCTCTTTTACTGAAATGAATTTATATAAAAAGGGAACTTTGTTTCCTTGCTCTAAGTGGTAAACTGGTATCATTTGTTCTAAGGGCAAAAATACAAGTATACCACCCCCCTACACATACACCAGTTTACTGCATCTAGTTGGATACTGCTGTCCTCCTAAACTGATGTCTTCAGTCTATTTTTAAGAAATTGGCAATTAGTAAATTTTAGAGAGGTGTTAGAGACACAACAGTACCAAACTCTTCTCATTCAAGATATCATAGACAGATAAAAACTGAAAAAGAAGTACTAATTACTCTGTATTCATTGTTATTTAGTGCCATGTCTGTTAATACCTAAAATGATCTCATTTATCACCAGTGGTATGAGCCCTGCACACTGAACACAATGAAACAATCTCTCTCTGCCTCTCAGTCTCTCCATCTCTTTTATTGACTCTTCTAGTAGCAGGAGTGAGAAAGAGCTAATGCTGTCCTTAGATGCCTTACAATATCCTGATTGCCTTCAATCCAAGACCACTTTTATTTAGATCACATTCAAGAACTAGACACATTAATGAGAGAGATGAATAAACGAAACTGTAAACTGTGAAAGAGCTGCAACATTAGTAGCTTAAGTTTTTCAGCTGGCATTCACATTAAAAAATGTATCAACCGAGCCTAACATTTCTTGAAGGACAGCTCCATTTCAGTCCTGTCTCCATGATGAAAAGCGCCAGACTGGGAAGTCATCGGTCTGGTATTTTAAGACACATTTAATGGCTGAATTTGGAAGACAGCTTTCAGTACCTGAATGTCCAAGAAAAATATTAATCAATCAAATTTTATTAGTGATGACCAGTAACAGAAAAAAGCTAAATTCAGCCCTAAAATTTCATTATTACAGTGGGTTGAGTGACCTCCAATATTCCTTAAAAGACTGATGGTCTTGGATTCTGAGAGAAATGAATTTTGAAGATGAAATAGGAAATAGTATGTCACTGCAAAGATGCACAGAGGCACTCTCTCCCGTGAACAGAGACCAACCTGTATCTGCTTTTATTGATCAAACTGAACAATGTGAATTGGATTTTGGGAAGAAATGGCCAATGTAGCCTGTAAACAGTGCTTGGTTTCTACACATTTGAAACCCCCTAGGCTACTATATTCTCTGCCACTTTCAAAGGGGGTGCCAGTTTCAAAAGAAGCTCACATCTACAGCTGAAGAGGTTTCATTGGGAAAGAAAGAGAGGGGGATGACATTTGTTGAGCAAATCTTAAATACCTTATACAGAGTATTTCTATCTCAGCTAATGTTCTCAGCAACCCTGGCAAGGCTGTTATTACCCACATTTTACAGATAAGGAAAGTAAGGTTCAGATTTTAAGTAATTAGCACAACCGAATGGATAGCACAAGTTAGGGTATAAACTCAGGCTTTTATGAGACCTAACGTGTTATGTATTTATTTTAATCCAGAATGTCTGTTGGAAGCACAGGTTTGGTGATGCCAACATCAATTTGTAACACAGCTGTTGTTTCTACATACCTAGCATTTATTTCCTTGTCTACTGGCACAAATGCCCTAATTTTCCTTTGGGGAACTACTCTCCTCACAACGTTAGTCTGATGTCTCAGATGGAGCTGACCCCACCCCTCGGAAACAGAGATGCACATGACCAGGCTTGTCCAATCAGATCACTCCATCTCTGTGTAGGTTAAAGACTGTTGCAAAAAAATTAGCTACTCCTCTCTTTGAGAAGTAAAGTATCATTTCCCTCCTGCTGAACCTGGGATGGCCCTAGTAACTTGCTTGACCAACCGAATGCAGAAGTGATATTTGGTAGGTCACAAAAAGCCACGTAGCTTCTACCCATGCTTCTTGGAATGCTCTCTCTGGGAGTCCTGAGCTATCTTGTTAGAAGTCTGACTACACTGAGACTACCATGCTGGAAGAGGCATAGACACCATGTTGATAATCCCAGCTGAACCCATCCTTCCAGCCACCCACTTTATGCCAAGGTAAATGAGTCATTTTGGACCAGACCAGTCCAGTCTAGTCACCAGCTAAACACCACGCAGTGACCTCTGCCAATGTCATGTGAAACAGAAGAAGCAACCTGCTGACACATCCAAATTACTGACTGATAAAATCATAAGATGTAATAAAACATTATTGTTTTAAGCCACTAAGTTTTGGGGTTATGATGCAGCATTAAAGACGGGAACAATATCTTTGGCCACAAGGATTGGTTTGGAGATGGGTTGTGACCTGGGTCAACCAATGACATTCATCTAGGAGTTTTGCTAATTCTACTGGGGAAAAGATAACTCTGTTTTCACTGTTAGGTGGTGATCTGGTAAGATACAAAACTGGGGCTACTGGTAGCATTTTTTTTTTTTTTTTCCGGTACGTGGGCCTCTCACTGTTGTGGCCTCTCCCGTTGTGGAGCACAGGCTCCGGACGCGCAGGCTCAGCGGCCATGGCTCACGGGCCCAGCCGCTCCGCGGCATGTGGGATCTTCCCGGACCGGGGCACGAACCCGTGTCCCCTGCATCGGCAGGCGGACTCTCAACCACTGTGAAACCAGGGAAGCCCAGTAGCATTTTTATTACTACTGGAGCACAGCTTATTTGAGACTGAAGCCAATAGGGAAGAAACAGTAGAAAGATGGAGAGAGAGGGAGTGATGTCTGAAGACAGTCACAACCTTGGCCTTTTATTTCATAGGAAAATAAACTTTTTATTTAAATCAACTGAATTTTGTTTCTTTCCACTGAAGAAGTTTCCACCAAGAAAAGCTATATTAATGGGATAAGCTGAAATGATAAAGAAAGACTGCAAACGAGGAAATGAAGGACCTCTTTGTATATATATTTGTATACATGTTCATATTCAAAATTAATATCAAGGCACAGTTTCAAAGGTGGAGGCATACTAAAAAAAAAAAAAGCAGGGCTTCCCTGGTGGCACAGTGGTTGAGTCCACCTGCTGACGGAGGGGACGCAGGTTCGTGCCCCGGTCCGGGAGGATCCCACATGCCGCGGAGCGGCTGGGCCCATGAGGCGTGGCCGCTGAGCCTGCGCGTCCGGAGCCTGTGCTCCACAATGGGAGAGGCCACAACAGTGAGAGGCCTGCGTACCGCAAAAAAAAAAAGGCAAACTTAAGGACATATCTAAAAATAATTTGCCAGGCCTATATAGGAGGGCTTTCACTTCAGAGGCCATTCTGATCTTTCCAATTGTACTTCTACACAGAAAAGTACAGATACATAGTTTGGTCAAAAGTTATTTGCGGACACAAAAATAAACTCAAAATGGATTAACCATCTAAGTGTAAGACCTAACACTATAAAACCCTTAGAGGAAAACATAAGAAAAACATTCTTTGACATAAATCACAGCAAGATCTGTTTTGACCCACATCCTAGAGTAATGAAAATAAAAGCAAAAATAAACAAATGGGACCTAATTAAACTTAAAAGCTTTTGTGCAGCAAAGGAAACCATAAGCAAGACAAAATGACAACCCTCAGAATGGGAGAAAATGTTTGCGAACAAAGAAACTGACAAAGGATTAATCTCCAAAATATACAAGCAGCTCAGACAGCTCAATATCAAAAAAACAAACAACCCAATCGAAAAATGGGTGGAAGACCTAAATAGACATCTCTCCAAAGAAGACATACAGATAGCCAAGAGGCACATGAAAAGATGCTCAACATCACTAATTATTAAAGAAATACAAATCAAAACTACAATGAGGTGTCACCTCACACCGGTCAGAATAGCCATCATCAAAAAAATCTACAAACAATAAATGCTGGAGAGGGTGTGGAGAAAAGGGAACCCTCTTGCACTGTTGGTGGGAATGTAAATTGATAGTCACTATGGACAACAGTATGGACGTTCATTAAAAAACTAAAAATAGAACTACCGTATGATCCAGCAATTCCACTCCTGGGCATATACTCGGAGAAAACCCTAATTCTAAAGGATACATGCACCCCAATGTTCATTGCAGCACTATTTACAATAGCCAGGACATGGAAGCCACCTAAATGTCCATTGACAGAAGAATGGATAAAGAAGATGTGGTACTTATATACAATGGAATATTACTCAGCAATAAAAGGAATAAAATTGGATCATTTGTAGAGATGTGGATGGACCTGGAGTCTGTCATATGGAGTGAAGTAAGTCAGAAAGAGAAAAATATTGTATATTAAACGCGTGTATGTGGAATCCAGAAAAATGGTACAGATGAACCTATTTGCAGGGCAGGAAAAGAGACACAGATGTACAGAATGGACGGGTGGACACAGGGTGGGAGGGGAGGGTGGGATGAACTGGGAGATTAGGACTGACATATATACGCTACCCTGTGTAAAACAGATACCTAGTGGGAACCTGCTCTATAGCACAGGGAGCTCAGCTTGGCGCTCTGTGATGACCTAGATGGATGGGATGGGTGCGGGGTGTGGGAGAGAGTTCCAAGAGGGAGGGGATATATGTATACATATAGCTGACTCACTTCATTGTACAGCAGAAACTAACACAACATTGTAAAGCAATTATACTCCAAAAAATAATAGTTATTGGGGAAAAAAATAAACAAGCACAACAGTATGATGGTTAATACCGTTAGCTTATGTCTCAGCGGGCAAGTTAGTTTGATGACCTGAGATATATTGTCCTGACCTGTAAAATGGGAATAATACCTGTCCTGCTTTCTTCAGAGAGTTTTTAATTAAATGAGTTAGTGCTTTTGGAGGCAACTGGAAACAGACAAGTAAAGCTCTGTTTAGAGCTCACAGTTTGGAGGAACTTATTTGGCTACACCATTCTTTATGAAACAGGAAGTGATGTGTGTCAGCAGGAAAGACAGGTCTGACTCTTGGAGCTGATGCTAGAGATATCCCGTGCCATGACTGTCAAATATGGTAGCCACTGGCCACATGTGACTGTTTAGATGTAAATCAATTAAAATTTAATCTCTCAATTGCACTAGGCACATTTCAAGGGCTTAAGAGCCGTACATGGCTTTGGCTACCACGTTGGACAGTGCAGAATAGAATATTTCCATCAGTCCAGAAAGTTCTGTTGGACAGCAGCGGTCTAGTATACCTGACATTCCATCTGCCCAGCATCTATTAGCTATCACCTGCCATGAGCCCACCTACTCCATCACTATCAGCACCCCCTCCACGCCTAAAGGAGCTCTGACCTCTACACCTTTTTCATGTCTTATGCTCACCACTCTTGTAGAGGCACTAGTGGAGCCATGTAAAGTGGACTGAACTCCTAAGAAGACCTGGGTTCTGATTCCACATCTAATACTGATGTAGGTGACAACTTCAGCCAATCAGGTTATGTTATTAAGCCTCAGATTCCCATCTGTAAAGTGGGTATAACACTCACTTTACACAGTTGTTGAAACTGCACGAGAGAACGCAGGTGCTTTGAAAAATGTACAAAGGTCAAGATGAACAAAGCTCTTAAGGAGTTAAATTTTTTGTCTCACAAGGAATCTGTCAAGATCTAATTTTATAGTTAATGTAGCAACACAGTCAAGATCATTTGCTCAGACACCAGATAAAATGATTATTTACTTATTTTTAACTTGCTTTAAATCCCATTTTAGTCACTTACTAGTTGTATAATCGTGGACAAATTTTTAAGCACTTTTAACCCCATGTTCCTCATAAAACTGAAGGCAAGAACCCACCTGATACTGATGCTGTGCTGATTAAGTGAGGTAACGTGATTTTAGAATTGTAACTGGCACACAGAATGGACTAAAACCTATCAGCTAACCCTTCTGGCCCTGGATGCCCCACGGGCCATTGCATGGCTTTCAATCAATACAGAGGCACAACGGCTATAGGACTGTATCTGGACTTCTGATGGTGGGTAAAGAAAATTACAGAGAGCTAATGATACTAGTGTCTAATTTTTTTTAAAGTACATTTTCTTAAGCTAGTGCTCATTGTGCTTAATGCTGATAAAATAGTCTCTACTTCTAAAAGTTAATGAATGATTTTTTTAAAAATGTAGCTTACTGAAGTATAGTTGATTTACAATGTTGTGTTAAGTTCTGCTGTACGGCAAAGTGATTCATTTATACATATATATTCTTTTTCATATTCTTTTCCATTATGGTTTATCCCAGGATACTGAATATAGTTCCCAGTGCTATATAGTAGGACCTTGTGTTTATCCATTCTATATATAATAGTTTGCATCTGCTAATCCCAAACTCCCAGTCCTTCCCTCCCCCACCTCCCCTCCCCCTTGGTGACCACAAGTCTGTTCTCTATGTCTGTGAGTCTGTTTCTGTTTCGTAGATAAGTTTATTTGTGTCACAGTTTAGATTCCACATATAAGTGCTTTCGTATGGTATTAGTCTTTCTCTATCTGGCTTGCTTTACTTGGTGTGATAATCTCTAGGACCACCCATGTTGCTACAAATGGCATTATTTCTATGAGTGATGTTTTTTAAAGAGTAAGATTTTTTGGAAGTCCTTCATCTCTATACTGTGGTAAATAAATCTCTATCCACTATATGATGAAAAAAACAGAGTGAACTTTGTAAACAAATCGACAGGTCACGTGCTCTGTGGCAGCACGTGAGTGGTTGAAAATTTAACTGTGGAGTCAGAGAGGACCAGGTTTACATAACCTGGATTAAGTTATATGACTTCTGTAAACCTTGGTGTCCTCTTTCATCAAACAGGAACGATCATAGTGTTCCTACCTCATAGAGTTGAGTAATTATATGTTAAACAGTTAATACAGAAGGAATTTAGAAGAAGTCCTGTCATATGTAAGTGCAATGTATGTTATTAATGATGATGCTGAAGGTCACCATCATCATTTATATTACCCAGAACCAATCCTGGTTTATAACAAGTGCTCAATTAAATATTGGATATCACTTACTGTTATCTACCATAATTCTAAAATGATATATTTGGTTTTAATTTGAATAAGTAAACTATACTGAGAGTTATAATAAAGACAGACAAATGATTTTAGTAAATTAAGTTTACCTATGGTAACTAATACCACCAGGAAAAAGTCAAAAGATTGTGAATCTGGGGAATATTAATCTGTACTTAAATAATAATATTCTTGTAAAATTTGAAACTATGTATTTGTTTACCATATAATCCTTAATATCTATTTTCTTAGAGTAATTAAGAGAGTCCTTAGAATCATTATATAGGAAGAAAACTCATTATATTTACCCAGATCACACCCCATTGCCTCTGTTCAATTAATTTAGACTTTATTGTTTTGATATAAGAAAAATGTTTACCTTTTCTAGTGGATTTCTTAATCAAGTTCTAGAAGGAATACGTAATTTCAACTTGTCTTAGAAACCTAGCGAAACTATGAAGATAATTACGTTAATAACAGTTATGGCAACTGCATTTGCTAATAGCATTATTTTCACATTTGTTTTCATACCTATTACTTCATGTTTAAATTCATCATAGCAAGAGGCTGAGTCTTATTTCCATATTTATTACTACCCAGATATTTATACTATATGTTTATTTAAAAGACAGCAATGGGTATAATCTTGAATGTGCAAAGCAAATGAAATATGATTGCCAAAGATCTAATGAGTTTTTTCCCCTTTCAGGGCCAAGGAAATAGCTAGCAGACTAGAGAGATGCATTTGCATTTGAGTCTTCTTAATATACGTGCTGGAAAATCAATATGATAGATACCTGACCTTCCTCCTGTTCTCCTGAATAAGCAAGAACACACTGAAATCAAAAGGTATAAAATCTTCAGAATTGCAATGAGCTGACTTACATCAGTGAGCAAATTTCTTTTACCTGGTAGCCAAAGAAGAATAATAACTTGCCTATTTCTTCCCTTTACTCTTTTGTAGAGCTCAATAAATCTGTCACTTTCCTGCATTTTTATTTTTGTTTTATTCATGTTTTCTCTTTACTATGCAAAATGATACAATGGAAAGAACATTGACTTGGGTGTCAAAATTCCCCAGTCTAAGTCTACACTCTGTTGGTAATTAACTCTGTCACCTTTTCTGACCTACTCGATATTTTTGAATCTCCATTTCTTTATCCTAAGAAGTGAGTGAACTCTAAATTTTAGATGCAGTATAAAATTTGGTAATACCACATGGATAGTTAGGAGTACAGATGCCCTGAGACATGTAAGTGGGACACGCAATGGTGCACGTAGTCAACCATGGGTGGTTCTCTGGGCTTATGCGGAAGCAAGTTACCTTTCAGGAGACAGGAAGGTTAAATCGTGCTTCCTGTAGCTCAAGGTGGTATGACTGGGCCAGAATTTTCTCTTCAGAATTCTCCACTTTCTGAGTGGAAGGAAAAATATCAAAAAGGGCTATGTACATGCGTGTCTGTGTTTCAACGTGTGTGTGTGTGTGTGTGTGTGTGTGTGTGTGTGTTACCAGGCAAAGTGCTAAGCACTGGGGATACAGGGATGGCCAAAGCACTGTCCCTTTTCTTCCCTTGAGTTCCTCCAAGTCTAGTGGAGGGACAATCAAGTTGAGGAGCAACTTATTACACGGTTTAGTGTAATAAGTTCTACAGAAGAGTAGAACCGCTGCACAGGTGAAGGGCACCAGACTCAGCCTTGGAGAGTGAGTAAGGAAGATTTCCATTAGGAGATAGTGATGCAGAGGAGGAAAGGAAGGGGCACTGGAGGCAGAGGGACCACCTTTGCAAATGTCTGAACATGAGAGGAAGCACGGAGCAAGGAGGTGGGGACAGATCATTAGGGATCACCTAAGGCATGATAATAGCAGTGGACCTTATCCTGACATGATGGGGACTCAAAGTTACATATAATGTGCATCTTTTCCACTTGAGTCCAGAAAGGATATAAACCAGTTGTAATAGCCCTCTGGAGCCAGGTGCCTCAGCACAATGGGTCCAGTTCCTTTCAGCCTCATTTTATTCTCCCTTTCAAGGCCCTATTTCCTTGTGATGTATCTTCCATCTTTTGCCTTCTGGGGAGTGTCCACATTCTGGGGTACCTCCCTTTGATTTCCCTTGTAGAGTTCTCTGTCATTTTCTGAAAGGAACTGAACCAAGAAAATACTCTCACATGATAATGGCTGATAAGACTAGATAGGTTACTTTTACAAAGGACTTTGGGTTTTTAAAACAATTAGGATAATAAGCGATTTTAAAAAAAATATCTCCCATTTTTCATGGTCTCTACTGGTCCTTGTCCATAGCGTATCTAATTTTTACATGACTTAAATTGAAATTCAGATAATTCTATGACTCTTTTCTGTTCACATAAAACTAGGAATATTTGTCTTTTTTTGCTAATGGATTAAACTAGTAGAAGAGTGGAATGTGGAATTTCAGGAGAGAGGCCTGTAAGGAAGACATACCTGCACAGGACCACAAGAGAAATCTGGCCAGTGTCTTTCAATTAAGCCCACAACTGCTTTTCCCACTACCTTTGTAAAGGGTAGAATGGATATGACATGAACTCTAGCAAGGCCACATATACTGATGACATCTCACTGCTTAACTTGTGTTCTCTCTTTTCCTGTGGGACCATATAACACAGACTTCCCCCTGAGCTCCCCAGGTAATTTGTTTGTGACAAACACAAGAGTGTATATAAAGTGCCTAGCACTTATTGCCATAGGAATATGTATTTCTGATTCATTTGTACTATAGCTGATTTTGATTCAAATGAAATGAATAAATACATTTCAGTCATTTCTAAAGGGCATTTTCAGGATCATTTCATCTGGCAAATTCACTGAAATGGTCGTTAGGTACTAAGAGCAACCTACAAAATTAACTTCTATGAGAAAAAATTTAAAATATACAACATATTCTCAGTGCAAGAGGCATTATTTTACCCTGAAATATTAGGCATAAACGAACCAATCAGACCACAACCAAATACAGACCAGTGAAGCTCAGTATTGCCCTGATTATGTCCACATAGGGTTTATACCAGCTACCAGGTGGTGGAAACTAGCGTGGAGAGTAAACTGATACAGCATCTTTGCTATACATGTGGTGTGTGCGTGACACACCTTAAGGTGACCACTAATGATCCACTTCTTAGTATAATCCCTTCTGCTTGAGTGTGGTCATGACCTGTGACTTGGTTTTAAGAAATAGAATATGGCCAAAGGGGTGGGTGTGCCACACCTATAACTATGCTTAATTATATAAGACTCCATCTTGGCCGACTGGAGAGAGACATTCTCCTCCTGGCATTAAAGAAGCAAGTCACCATGGTGTGAACTGCCTATGGATCTGCCATGTGGTAGGGAACTTCAAGCAGCTCCTAGTACATGAGAGTCACTTCCATGTGGCATCCAGTGAGAAGCTAAGGTTCTCTGTCAGGCAGCTGCAAGGAAATAAATCCTGTCGATAGCCTGAATAAGCTTGGAAGTGGATTCTTCCTTAGTTGAGCCTCCTGATGAGAACACAGCCCAGTTGGCACTTTGATTGAGCCTGCTAAGACACTGAGCAGAAGATCCAGCTAAGCCATGCCTGAACTCCTGACATAAACGAACTCTGAGTTAATAAACGTGTGTTAAGTTGATAGATTTGTTACGCAGAAGTAGAAAAATAACATAACATGATGGAGATGAATTTAAAATGCAGCTTTTGAACTTGGAAAATGTGATTATAAGGTAATTATAAAGTTGTTAATGTGATTATAAGGTGATGGGTTAAGGTTATACCAAAATGTCAGGGAAGGTGAGAGAACTTGTTAAAAGACAGAGCAGAAGATGGAAGAATACAGCTTGCATCATGTATAACTATCTCCCTGACAGAGGTTCTTCACTTTTCATGTTTGCTAAACACTTTTAAATACTAGAAATTCTGGTTGAACACTTGAAAGGATTAAACTGAGTTTTTCTCTGCAGTTATCTCATTTTCCACTGGGGCATCGTGCAAAACCTTGTCACTGTTTGGGTAGAGACGTTTGTTGCCCTGACTCTGCTCTCTCACATTCAGAGGAGGTGGCTCTCCCATGTTTCAGGAAACATACTTTGACCTTCGGTGTCTGCTTAACAGAATGTCACACTTGTTACCTTCTACATGCAGCAAAATGCACTCTGTTCTTACCATTCCACACAACCCACTCATTATGCAATCTGACAGCCTTTTCTTGTAACCTCTGTTTTTAAGTAGATAGGCTCAGTTTTTGCAGGACTAATATTTATTTCTTGATCATATTTTGATCCTTTAAGGGATTGTGGTACACCTGTGTACCACAGCACGAGGTTGAAAGCACTATCCCTCGGCCTTGCTACCTTTGGAGACACTTTTACTTTTACTGGCCATTGATAATTTAGTTGATAAAGATGGGGGAGAATTTAAAGCTCATGAGCGTAAATGTTAGGAGGTTAGATGGTAAATTTGTAGTAAAGGGATAGGAAAAGTTTTGGTAACCACCATTCAGATGTGGTAGAGGATTTACTTTTTCTTTTAAACAGAGTCGGATGTGAGGACTCTGACATATGGTGACACGAGAGGGACAGCGGCAGGTCTGACTGCACTTGTGTGGACCAGGTGAAACTAATCAAGTCAGCTGAAAGTCTCAATGGCAGACACTGTAGGACAATGTGGCTGTCGTGCTTGCATCCTGTTTACAATGCCAGTTAAGATGCTCCAGGAGCACAACCTGAGTCCAGGGAGGTCCTTCCCAGTACAGAAGCAGAAAAACATATACTGCCTGCTCTGTGGACAGTTTGTGCTTAGAGCAACTCAGCTTAGGATGGTAGCAAAGGAGCCCTGCTAGTCTTCAGAACGAGGGCCTAGCGAGCATTTTCACTCAGCTCAACCTAGAGAGCTGGGCAAGGGAAGCTTGGATGTATAGGAAAGATCCTTATGGGAAACTGCCTATGGCAGACAAAGAGGGTATACAAACTCCATGGCTGGAAAGATTTACCCTTTGCTTTTTATTTGGTCGTAAATAAATGAGACTAAAATGTGGTTATTCATCTTTTCCTTGTCCCTTCACCACAAATTTATGCTTTAAATATAGAACCCTCAAAACAGAAAGCAGTCAATTAAGTATGCACTACCATTCGGTTTGCTGTGCATTGGATTAATTGTTTTCTGTGATTATCAAGTTTATCCAGATTATACGATGATGGCATAATGATGATGATGATGACCATGGCTGTCACGGTGGTCAACATCACCATCAACTGTTTACTTAATCATTCTTTCTGCACTGAGCATTCAGTTCAAATCCAAAAACAAATCTATCAGTGCTGTTTCACTGGCTTCCTTTCCAAAATATGTATTATCAGAAAATGAGGCCTCTTTCTGGGGAAATGCACACGTATTAGGCTTTTCTGGCCTTTTTGCCAGAAAGGCCTCCTTAGCAGGAATGATTTTTTTTTTTTTAATTATTAAGGTACAATTCACATCACTAAAACATACCATTTTAGTCATTTTAAAGTATGCAATTCAGTGGATTTTAGGGCATTCAACATGTACAACTCTCACTACTGTAAAGTTCAGGAACATTTTCACGATCCCAAAAGGAAACCTGGTACCCATTAAGCATCCCTCCCCATGCCCCTCTCATCACAGCCCCAGACAACCACTAGGCTTCTTCTGTCACTCAGGATTTGCCTGTTCTGAATACTTCATATAAAAGGAATAATACAGTATGTGGTCTTATACATATGGCTCTTTCAAAAAAATTTCGAAGTTCATTCATGCTTTCAAAGTTCATCCACGTTGTAGCATATATAGTATCTTATTTCTTTTATGGCTGAATAATATTCTATTCTATGGCTATATCACATTCTGTTTATCTATTCATACATTGAGGGACATGTGGGTTATTTCTACCTTCTGGCTATTATGAGTAATGCTACTAGGAGCACGTGTGGAAGGAATTTCATTCGAATATATATCTTCAGTTTTGGGGGTCTTAGAACGATTTTAGGGTTTGGTTCTGAGTCTTTGGATGTGGTCAAGACCAGTTTTGGCAACACCATAGTTTTTTGCATGTTATATTTCTAAGAGCATCAAGAAGGAGCTGTCTGACTTGGCAGAATGGAGGGAGCAGATGAAAGTGTGTATGAAGGAGCCAGGGAGGGAGAAACGTACAGAAAAAAAGGAGCCTGGGCCTCTCTGAAGAAATATAATTTCTCATAATCTGCTATGTTGGTAGTGTTTGAGACTGTATCTGCTTGCCTACGACTATTAGTCTGACTGTCTGTATTTATCTGTGTTTCCAGGAATATGTTCTGTTTCCATCCAATTACTCAGTGTTTAGTAATCCAGCAACTGTGGGAAATAATTAAGACCAATGATTACAAACCAGGATATCTGGGCGCTGTAGCCAAGATTCCATTAACAACTATTTTGTGTTTGATGACAGTCTTTGTTTCTGTGTGTTCTAAAGCACAAGAAAACCCACAATTTATTTTCTTAGCAGACAATAAAAGGTATAATTATAAGACTTATCTGTAAAATGGAGTTAATAATAGGGTTAGTTTGAGGATTAAGTAACTTAAGACATTAAAAAACATCGCTCTTAAAGAGTCAACAGTTATTATCATTAGTATTACTCATTTGATACACAGCAGTAAAAGCAATATTTTAAAAAGTAAATTAAACCATGTCATCCACTTGCTTAAAACCCTTTGAGGTCTTTCCAGTTTACTGACTCAGTAAAGAATTCACAGGTACTGAGGCCCTGCCTGAATGATTTGGCCTCTAACTTCCCAAATGTTTTTGGAGAATTTTATTTCCTGCTTACTCTGCTCCAACCACACTGGCTTGATTTCCTAGAACAGATCAAGGTTTCCCTGCCGCGGGGACTTGGCACCTGCCTTTTTCTCTGTTGGGAATGTCTGTACTCTACGCTTCTCTTGCTAACGAGCAACTGCTCCCCTTATCGTCGAACTTTGCCTCAATGCCACTTTCTCACAGACGTCTTTTGCTAAAGGAGATCCTTCATCATTAAGCTCTATTTTTCCTCCCTTTTGCTAGCGTTAAATGATAGCCTAATTATAACTTGCACTGATTTTATTTAATTACTCACTGACTACTGTTTTGTTCGTCCTTCCTTCCAAGTCTCTGGAAAGAATCAATATCTAGCACAGTGTTTAGATATTCATGGTATATACATTTATTAAATATTCTCTAAAAAAATAAAATCTCCAAATAGTTTTTATTTCCATTTCTGGAAATGAGATTTAAATAAGTATTTTCTAAGTATAATTATTTTATACATTATCATGGTAAGTCTCATCAATTCTTTTATTATAATAACATTTTAAAATTATTTATTTATTCCTTTGCATATTTTATTCCTCTTCAATCCTCAAAGGATTTGAGATGACAATTTTTTGAGTCTTGCTTATGGCCTGAATTCACGTAAGGCATGTTTTGACGTTGCAGTATTCATTTTTCAGTAGCATCAAGAAAGGCGTATATTAAGAATAAAAAGATCTAAATTCTGTACCAGATATTTGAAGGAACTTAGCTTCCTAGAATAATTTTCCCATTCTTTTGGTAGCCGGATCACAACTTCCTTTGGAGAATCATCCCACTGCTACTCCCCATCCATGTGCTTAGGTGTGGACATGTGACTTCTCCTTGGATAATCATAAATTCATCGTCTTCTGGTCACAAGGATTGCTTCAAGTAGGAATTAGCAACGTTTTTCCTGTAAAGGGCCAGATGGTAAATATTTTGCCCTTGCAGGCTAGACAGTCTCTGTCCAACTACTCAACTCTGTCATTATATCATGAAAGCAGCCTAGACAACATGCAAACAAATGGGCATGGCTGTGTTCCAATAAAACTTTATTAACAACTGGTTGGCGACCAGCCTCGGTCTGTGGATTGCAGTTTGCCAACCCCCTGGCTTAGAGCACTGGTCCTTAAAGTGTGATCGTTTGTTATGGGTCTCTAAGATGAGTACCAAAGTTGAAGGGAGACGCAAGAAGGAAGAGATATGGGGATATATGTATATGTATAGCTGATTCACTTTGTTATAAAGCAGAGACTAACACACCACTGTAAAGCAATTATACTCCAATAAAGATGTTAAAAAAAGAAAATAACATGAAAATATATAAATTAGCCAAGTTGTTCAATTGTACTATATAACAACATAATATATACTAATAAAGCACTTTAATTCTTGTAAACTAAAAAAAAAAGAAAAAAAAAGATGAGTACCAAAATTGAGAATAAGTGTTGAGGAGATTTTATATCACTTTGACACACTAATTTGATGTTTGTGAATTTGGGTTTGTATCTTGTAAATCTATTTCTTTTCCTTTCATTTTTATGCTAATTCATTTTTAATTGTATTTTACAAAATTATTGGTCCATGACATATTGGATGTTTAACAAAAAATTATAAAAAGGTCCTCACGATGGAAAGTTTGAGAAGCACTGGCTTAGAACACAGCATGGTGTAAGCCAAACTCATCAGCCTGAACCAAGCTGATCCCAAGACTTCTATGAAGAGACTCATTTTCCCCCTTGGCACTTAAACCCAGAAACTGTGAGCCTGGAGCTGTTGGGTCCACCTCAAAGAGCCAGGAAGGAAGGCAAGATTTTGGAAAGCACAACCAAGAGGTGGATAGAAATCGACCATGATGACATCATTTGAGACCTTGATAAAACCTGCATTTTGTTACTGTTTGTGTTTTGTCTGTTTCCCCAACTAATACATTTTACCACTGAACTCTACTTGTATATAAGCCAATAAATCCCTCCTCCTCCTTAAAAAAAGCCAGTTTTCATGGAGCTTTTGGTCACTTGTAACCAAAAGAATCCTGACCAATATAAATTTGCTTACCTTCCACTTCCATTAACTAACTGTGAGATATTGGGAGAATCACCTCCCTTAGTCATATATATATTTCCCCAACTATAAAAATAATGGAGTTTTACCAGGTAGTACCTTAGTTCTACTAGAACTTTAAGATGTATTATTATATTACACTTACATTTTTATGGTTAAAGTATTTATGTTCTAAATTTTAGATGTGAATTCAAGAATTTTAGTTTGCAGTGTGTATTCTAAGAAAGAAAGAAAGAAAGAACCCATGGACAGTAAATAAAAACAAAAGGTAAAAATACCCTTCCTCTGGAGAATTTAAGGTTCGGTTAAGTCATGTCACTGCCAAAATATATTCAGAATGATTTGAATGCTTCTATAAACAATACCTGTAAAAAATTAACACATAAAGAGTTTCCATAGAAAATACTGCTCCAGATAATTGTTATTCCTCCCAGTTTGGCCCTGACAAATAAAATAAGTTCCTTAGCATAAATGAAAATTCTGCATGGATCTCAAAAGATATTTTAATAGCCAGGCTGCTTTATGAGAGTTGGGAGAAAATGTACCTCTTCAATGATTTCTACGGTTCCATCTTAATCACGTGAAGTTGACTATTTGGCTTCTACCAGGATAAAGGGAAAAAGATTGTTGCAAAAGCAAAAGAGAGAAAATTTAACTTCTAGGCTCCAGCCAATACATGTCAGGAGTCCCATTTGCTTTCAAGCCTGGAGATAGGCTTTCAAGGCTCCAGTTCGTAGTAAGTGTTAAAAAATAGCTCCTGAACTCATGAAAGTCCCCGAAGACCATTTCGAAGTCAATCACCCTGGCAGCCGACCCACTAGACACAGACTCTACTTCAAATGTTTCCTTCTGCATGGTGGTCACTAAATAGTCTTCTCTCAAAAAAAGAAAAGAAAAAAAAAAAAAGCCAACCAAAAAACTTTTGGAGGCATTTTTATGATCAAAAATAGGTTTTTTAAAAAAATCCTCCACTTGCATTGGCTTTTGAAGGAAAACTATCTTTTCGTCTTCACGCCGTCTTGCATTTCCAGTGACATCTTGGGCTCTGCAACTACCACGTTTTCAGTCAGGGTTCCCCTTGGCCTTCTTTTCTTAAAATAATAAACTCTGCTTTAGAGAGATGCAGCCTCTTGGACCTACTCAGCCACAGTGTGTTTTTCTGATTCGGTATTTATATTTTGCACAGCCACAGCACTCTACTTGGTTCTCAGCGCCCGTTTCTCCCTGTGATTTCTAACCCAATGCTTGTCGATTATAAGTATCTTTGAGAGTGGGGACATGAATTAATTCATCTTTGAATCCCAGTGATATGTTCATCAATAGATATGTGTGGAATGAATGATTACAGAATACTACTACTTATTATCATTGAAGATTCTCTCCATTCCAGGTATGATTACAAATACTTTCCATACTTCTAATCCTCATTGCAACCCCATGTGGTAGACACTTATGTCCTATGCCCATTTTACAGTTGAAGAAACAGAGGCACACAGAAGTGACTTTTCCAAGGTCATACAACAACCAGTAATTGCTAAGCTAGTATTCAAATTCTGACTCAAAATCTCTCAACTGTTTCATAATTCCAGGAACTGAACTTCAAGTCACTGTTAGTGAAGCATCTACTTAGTACCAGGCAAGGGATTGGTAATCAGAATCACTGATAGGTGATGTTCTCTAGGGTAGCATCAGATCCAAGTGGATCCTTTGGAAAAATTCCATTAGTTGGCTACCAATTGGGGATAATTACCCAACGGTGGGTGACTCCTGAGTGTTTCTCTCCATCCATGCCACCGCTTCCTACTCCAAGCTATTATCCTCTTCCTCCTGGGCTACAGCTATTTCCTCTAACATGTATACTCCTCAAGTCCTTTCTGTATGCAGCAGTTAGAGCCATCTAAACAAACAAACAAACACACCATTCTGACTATATCACTTTGCTACTCCAAAACCCTCACTGTATTCTACATAGCCTTAGAAAAAAGTCACAATCTTCATCTGAGTGTAGAAAGTCCTGCTTTCTTTTCCAGACTCCTCTCAAGCTTCTTTTCCTGTATCCAGTCACACTCTGTCTACTTTCATTTCCTGGAGGAAACATGCTCTTTCCTAGCTCAAGATGTTTGTTCTGGATGCTTCTTCTGCCAGGCACACTAATACCCCAAGCTTCCACCCTCCCACCTGTGTCACCGTGGCCTGCTGTCATTTGTCTACTCCTCCTTCCTTTTGGTCTCAGCTTGGCCAGAAAGGATTTTCCTGATATATTCCAATCCCAGATCATATTAGATTCCTCTAATATATAAAAGAATAGCGCTGTCTTGCTTCTCTCTTTTTTAAACTCTCATTATACTCTTACAATTACGTGTTGAATATCTGCCTTCCTTCCTTGCCACATCTCCACTATCTCCCCAAAGCTCTGTCATACTGCTGATACTCCATAACCGTTGAATGAATTAATGAACATGTGTTAAATAATTATACTGTGTCACCTCTAGGAACCATTGCCTTACAGACAGTAAAAGGTTTAAATATGTCTTGAAAATCTGAATTGCTGGTAGAGCACTGTAACAGTTTACCCAGGAATGCTGACAACTAAAACAAGTGGTATTTAATAATTGCTAATATATACCAAGCATTTACTATGTAAAAGGCATTGTTCCAAGAACTGAACAAAGTGGCCATTTTTGTTTTTGATTTTCATTGACTTTTTCCTGAAGGCCAAATCAGAGATCTCTCTTTTTCATCCTAAAAACTGGTAAGAAACAACAACAATATCAACAGTAGTGGTCGTGTTGGTAATAGTAAAGATGATGATGATGATGGTGTTCTTGGTGCCTTATTATATGCTGTGTTCTTTATATGCACCACAATCCTATGTGGTCCTAAGGACCACTTAATGAGATAGGTTATATTATTATCCACAGAGATGAAGAAACTAAGACAGAGAAGGGTTAAGTAACTGTCTGTATTTACATAGATAATACAGGCAGAGTCAGGATTCCTATCAACCCAGTCTTGACATTCATTTAGCAGCTGAAAACAACAATATGATATTTCCATTTTGTGGGCTGACTGGGCTCAGCTGTGTGGCTCTTGCTTAGTGTCTCTGACGAGGCTGTAGTCAGTTGGGATCTTCAGTCATCTAAAGTTGTGACTGGACTGAACATCCAACATGGCTTACTTGGAGGGCCAGCAGCTAATGCTGCTGTTGGCTGGGAATTCTTCTTGAGACTGTTGACCGGAGGACCTACCCATGACCTCTCCGTGTGGCTTGGACTTCCCACAGCACTGAAGCTGGATTTTGATAGGGATCACCCCAATAGGGGTAATTCCATGATACCAGGGGAAATTGCAAGGCTTCTTATGAGCTGGACTTGTAAGTTCAGAACAAGACTATTCTTACATTCTATTGGTCAAACAAACACCAAGGAAGTCCCAGATTGAAGTTGGGGGTAGGAATTAAACTCAGCCCCTGGACATGGGGAGCAGCATATGGGCACACAGAGGGAAGAAATTGATGAAGGCCATCTTGGCAACTATCTACCTCAAGATGCTATGTTTTTTCCTAATTTATTTACACTGGTACTGATACTCTTTATTGCTGATCGTGTTGGATTAGAAGGTAAGCCTTGCTACCCGCCTTCCAGTCTCGAAGGAGAACAACTTCGAGTGTCCTTTAGACAAACCACAGACACAGTGGTATTTGATTTGAGAGGGTCTGTTGTTTGTCTTTTTTTTCTGCTTGAGGGAAAGAAGTTTCACTATCATTCTATTTCAAGAGGCAAGTGGGAAAATCCTGCAGGACAGATAGGAGCCCTTCAAAAGATGCCTCTTAAATCACTGTGCACGGAGATCACTTTTCCCTTTAAGCCTGTGAAGAAAGTTTGGCGTTGCCTAACTCGCTCTGACGTAAGTTCCTTTCTCGGTTTCCCTTCTTTCTTGATCCACATGGGAGCCAAGGGAGCATGTGTCTTTCTGAACCCTCACAATCCACCCTGAGCTGCTTCAGATATCTGCCCTCAGGCAACGCCTGCAGCAGTGTGGACTCTGGATGGGACTGAAAATGTGCCCCCTAATCCAAAATGATTGAGAATGGCAGCCGGTGAGTCACAAAATTCAGTGAAAGCAATAAATGACAAGTTGATACGTACACCTCATAGACATTTCAGTGTAACTCAAAACAACTAATTGTACACTTATTTGCCAACTTTAAAATGTAAAGCCAAGGACTTTTCTCTAAGAGTCCAGATTTTGAGGTTCCAAGTAGTCATTTATGATGCATCATCCTTGATGCCATTGTTTTCTTTAAAGTAAAATGAGAACTTAAGGCAGAACACGGAATACTTCCAAGTTTTTAAATGATTCTTCCCATGTGCAAAAGGGTGATGTTTCTCTCTGATGTAGCTTTTCCAAATAGTAAATTATGTATTTTATATAAAATTAAATTACATATTTCAATACCAAATATAACAGACATGAAAAGGTTTGCAAACACTGAATCCTGCTAAGTATACAACTCAACTGGTGAGAACAGCGGTACTCAGGTGAGCTAGAAAGTGACCTAACAGACAGAAGTCTCACTGTGTTGCTGGTCTCCATCGGGATTTTTATAGAGGCAAGGGAGAGTCTCCGTTCACCTGGTGTTTCGGTTAGAGGTCAGTTAAGAGGGCTTCTGCTGTGTTCCTTCGTTTTTCACTGTGGCTGTCACTTAGCCTCATGGAAAATCACATTGCTCATGGTCCAGAGGGGAATCAGCATGACACTTTGCCGAGTCCTGTGGAATCTAGGCCTAGTTTAAACAAACATTATCATTTTTAAAAGCACGCTCTATGTGCCAGGCCCTAAGTGTTTCACATGCCTTATCTAATTTTATCCTTACAAAACCCTTATGAGGTAGTGCATCAGTTAGAAATTGCATTAAGCTCCTATTGCAGGAATTACAGGAGCTTAAAAAGACGTTTGGTTTTCTTCTAAGGAAAATAACTTAAAAGGTAAATAGCCCTGGGCTTGGAGTGAGGAATTCATTCATCATGTGTGACTTCCATTTTCAAAATTATTGCATGATGCAAGATGACTACTGGGGACTTCACTTCTGTTTTGTGGCAGCAAATGGTAGAGGGGAGAAAAGTTCTCTAGAAGAACGATCTAAGATCTAGAACTTACACTGCAAAGGCCACAGCCTTGTCTGTGATGGAGATTTTGGGATTCTTTTTTAGCTGTGCAATTTGACACTCAGCATTAAGATCTGGGTTCTCCTACAAAGGAGGGAAAGAATGGATACTTGGCATCAACTAGCAGACAAGGACCCAGCTAGTTCTTGTTACTACTGCTGTTGTACAGAGAAGGGAACTGAGGCTTATCAAGGTTTAGATCTTGATCCCCAAGGTAGTAAGTGAAAGCCTAAAATTCATACCAGTCGTGGTGTTATATTTAATTCTTACCACTAACCCTGTGAGGTTGATAATATCAGCTCTAATTTGCAGGAAACTCAGACTTAAAGAGGTTAAGCCCACAAACTGATTACATGGAATCCTGCTTTATCAGACTCCGAAGAGGGAGCTCTAAACTGCCCCGCCAAACTAACACCATGGCTGCTTTGGGGAAGAGTCAACACAAATTCCTGACACCATCTCATCCCTCTGTACGTGAAGCCCCCAGGGAATGTTGCTCAGGGCAGGAAAATATCAGGTATTTACAATAGGCAATTAGCACTATGGTTCCTTATCTTTAAATCTGTTTTCAAACTTTGGAATCACTCAATATCTGAATGTGCCTGGTCATAAAAATCACCTAAAATTTTTGTCAAAAATAAATTCCCAGTTCTTTTCCCTGGAGATTAGTCAGTAGATCTGAGGTAGAGCGAAGAAAGCTATACTTAAAAACTGCCCCAGCTCATCCTATGATCAGGCTAATGTGGGAAATATACCTTTTACATAGTTTAATCGAATGCTTTCTCCTTTACTGCTAAGTTTGCAGGAGTTTAAAGGTGAAAATGTCTTCCCATGATAGTTTTTTTTTTTAAGGCTCTCCTTCCAGCAACAACAAAAATAATAACAAAATGTTGTTTATGCTCGATCTTCTCCTGTTTTCTCTACAAAATAAATATGGACACATCACAAGCAAACTATCATTCAAAGTCCAAAGTCACTCACCTTGAAACTTCAGGATTAAAAAGCCATCTATGAGTAAAGGTGAGAATGAAAGATTACAGTGAAACAACAGAGAACTTGAGAAAACACTCCTTTCTGATTCATTCATTGGTTTCTTCTTTCATTCATAGAGAGATCAGATGAACTCAGGGACAAACGAGGGAATGCAGACTATCAGAAAAGCAGCTTACTCAGAAATTCTCTTTGTAGCCTGGCTCCCCTTTGCTTTGCTGCCTTAACGTTTATAAAGGAGATTCTTAGTGACACAGAAGGCTTCTCTGAGTGTTCTGGAAAAGGCTTGATGCAAAGAAGGGCACTGGTTGAAATAGAATAGGGTCAGAAAGAGGCACCGCTTTTGAGTCTTTATCAAGACTCGATCACAGGAAAGGGATTGAGGAAAGGGAGGAAAGGGAGTTTTTTACAAGTCCACTGTATGGAGCAATGCAATTATAACTGGGCACCCACAGGGACCAGTCTCTACACAGAGATGCAATATGCAGAAGAGAAAACATCTCATTTTCTAATTTCTACTTTTTGTGCATGTTTTCATTTCTATCTGGCATTCATAAAATGTTAGCACACAAGTGTTAGTCTAGAGACTAAATAAACATATAAGTATGCATAAATCGAGGGTATGTTCTCAAACTTTTTTTTACTAATGAGGTAGGTGACCAGCACAATCTGATGTAGAACGACATATCTTTCGTGAGCTTCAGAATCGCCTGAAAGGCTTGTTAAAATGCAGATTTCTGGGACTCACACCCAGAGACTCTCATTTAGTAGATCCAGGGTAGGGGCCATGAAATTACATTTTTAACAGTTTCCCAGGTGGTGCTGGCACTGCTCACCCATAAATTGCACTGCTCATGCAATTCTTGGAACAGCACTATTCTAGCGTGGTGATTATCATACGATTTGGTCTCAGGATCTTTTTAATCTCTTAAAAATGGCTGGGGATCCCAAATAACTTTATCTACTACTATTTACTGATACTTACTGAATTAGAAATTCACACTGAGGAATGAAAACTATATTTATTTGTTAATTCGTTGAGACATAATCATAATAAATTCCATGTTAACATTTATTTACTGTAATGAAAAAAATCATGTTTTTCTACATGAAATAATTAGCAAGAAGAGTGGCTTGTTTTACAGTGGGTAAGTCTTTTTAACCTCTGGCTTAATAGAAGAAAGTTGGAGTTTCGTATCTGCTTCCATACTCAATCTATTGTACAGTAGGAAAAGGAGGGAGATGATATTAGATAATAATATTATAGTATCGTAAGAGCCTTTAAAGATTATTGTGGATGTTTTTTGATACTCAAAAAGTAGTCATTTCTTAAAGTTTAATTTCAGGGTAGCTCTGAAACCATAACAATGAACTTTCCATACTCATTAACATGAGTGTTCATTCATCTATGTTTCACTTTGAACGATCTTACCTCCATGCAAGATTCTGTAGTATCATGAATTGTTCACTGGAATATATTGGTTTACTGAGTAAAGCAGATTTTTCAAATGTTGACATATGTCATTATACTATATTTTAAAAACAGCATTTGTTAAGATAACCAGTGATCACACCAGAAGTCTTTAAGCACTGGGGATCTGTCAAGCTTAAGTTTCCCGAAATTTTAATTTTTCACTTGAAAGCTTTATCATTGGCAACAAATATCATCAGTTGTTCTCCGTGGAAGTGCCAGGCTTTTTTTTTTTTTTTTTTGAGAAAATGTATGCCTAATAACCAATCTGAATAACCATTGTTTTGAACTTTTTTGGTAAAAATGGTGTTCCATAAAAAACGTGGCTAGTTCAGTTTGCTATCTGATCAATCACATTAGTCCTTCTCCTAGAGAAAAGAATTTTATATAAACTTATCATTGTATCACATGGACTATTTAAACTATATGTATTCAAAGGCTTAGATTAAATAAATGAATAACTTTTACGCTTTACTAATGGTACTCTTAAATACAACTGGTATTTTAAAACATTTTATTGTCAGCATGTGTTGGTGAATAAAACAATGGTTACTGGTATGTTCTGGAGAAACTGGCTTAATCCATGCTAAGGCAACAGCAATTTTACCCAGGATTTCTTTTGTACCACTAGTGCAAATGTCAGTGCAATGGAAAAAATATTTTACCGTTATTGTGAAAGAAGTTTTGAACGTGCAGCCACCCTGAAAGGATCTACGGGACCATCGGGGGTCTACAGACCACATTTTGAGAATCACCATTCTAGAGAATAATAAAGAGTCAATATTGCAAGTTGAACTTTGCCCACAGGTATAAGTATTTCCTTTGGCCCTCCCAGCACTTAAAAATAATATGAATCAGCTATAAGCATTTAATAATGAGGAGATTTCATATAAAAACCTGAGTCCTGGACTTTTCTTGAAAGATCATAGCCCTCACAGCTTTGGGTCCTCATTCCTTCCTGGTGACAACGAATTGGCTACCCCTTTCCATGAGGCAGGCTCCTCCCCAGCTGCCATAATCCCCACTCAATCTATTTCATTCATTACATTTACCTTCCTAGGTACAAAGCAGTCTGAGTCTGTAAATCCTGGTATTATGATAAAATGATGAAAAGCAAAGGCTTTGAAGTTGTAGACGCAAGTGTTAAAAATCCCAATTTTTCTACGACTAGCTGTGTGACTTGTGAAGTGAGTTCAATCTTTCTTAGTCTCAGTTTTCTTATCTTCCAAATGGGGATAATACTATGAAAGTTGTGAGGATTAAATGAGGTTATGAAAGTAAAGAATTTTGCTCAGAGACTCTCAAATCCATAAGCGCATAAGAGAAGTTAGTTCTGTTGGTGATGCCAATGAGGACAGAGGCATGTACTCTATCTTCACAGGGACCCTAGAAATTACGTGATTTCATTTTAGAGATGAGGAAAACGAGGGACAGAAACACAATCGATAACCAGCAACCTCTCTAATGCCACCCAAAATAACAACGAGACAACAATAAATGCCAAGTACTGACCACTTACCATATTGCAGGTATTATGCTAATTATCTTATATCCATCATCTGAGCTAATCTTTACAAAAACCTGTGAAAGAGGTATTTTATTGCCATTATACAGATGGAAAGAAATGAGGCTCAGCGAATTTAAGGAATGTGCTCCAGATCTACAGTGGAGCCTGAATGTGAACTCAGACAGGGCTCCAAAGTTTTTGTCTTTAAGAATCTCAAATACTGCCGTCCATATATGACACTGCTATGTACTGAACATATACCCATCTATCCAATTTATATTCATCTCTACTGGTCACTGATTATCAACGTTGGGGTCACTTACAAGGAGGCAGTCTGTGCTAATTACTGAAGGCCTGCAGACCTCAAATCACACAGACGCCTTTTTCTTTGGAAATTCTCTAACGTACACACCGATGAAAAGAACAAGCAGAAATATCTGAAAGACTCTACATGTTCCAATAAGACTGAATTACAATTTATCACATCACCTTTTTGGTAGAGAGAACAGTTTGACACTAACAGAAATTTCAACATTTATGGAAATAAACACACACTTCCACCTTCACAAATATGCCACAATTTGTGAATCACAGAATGAAGCATAATTAACTGGCTGTGAAAAATTAAAACCAAGAACATGGTTCTGTCAAATAAATAATGAAGGAAATTCATAGTATGTTTAAAAAAAAAAAGATCTCCCAGGTTTGTGACTTTAATTAGAACAACCTGAACTTTGCTGGCGAGTACTAACAAATTTCCGAAAACCTTTTCTGACGTTAGAATATTTTGGATTTAGGTCACATTCCTGGGCAATTGACATTCTCCCTTATTTGCAATTAAATTCTGAAGTTTTCAAACATTCTCTGACCCATCATAACATTTACAACTTTTTATAAGTTTAAGAATAACCTTGCTTGGGTTAATTGGATCCCAAAGTGGTGTAATTTTGGGTATTTTAATTCATTTTGTCCTTGGTTGATTGTCAAAACTTACTGGAAATAAAGTATCACAATAAACGCATATTTAGTTTTAAATGGTTTCAGAAATAAGCATACCAATGACACATAGGGTGAAGCCAAACTGCCTCTGAGAAGTCTTGGAAAGCACTGGTTATGATGACAAAATGCCAAGGAGCCGGATGAGAAATAGGTAACTCAGTTGTTCAAATGCCCAGATGTCAAGACATCTGGGTAATTAACTAAATGCTTACCTTTTATAAGGATTATTGCTGTGTTGACAGCCTTAAACATGAGTCCATTTCACAGATTTGAGAGGTCACCATTGCTAAATGATGCTATGCTATGTGCCACGTACTGGGTAATACAATGTACTCTCCTATAACGACCTTACAAGTGCCCTCTAGAAAAGCGAGCTATGATTCTCACTTGGTAAGGCTTAGGAAGATTAAGGAAGTTCCTGCAGAAACCACTGAGGCTTAGAAAGATTAACAAAGTTGGCAGAAACCACTGAGCTAGTAAATGGCAAGGCTAAGATCTGAACCCATGTCTGTTTGATTTCAAAGTCCAGGCTCTGCTTATGGTAGAGGCATGGTGTGACTCAGGGGCTGCAAATGGAAATGCACCCAGGGGCCAGGCAGATGGTCTGAACTTGTGAACAAGGTCCTGTTTCACACAACAGGGAACGGCCAGAACTCTAAGGAACTGGAGACTTCATGCCTTGCCTGTTAGCTTTCAAATCCAAAGTTCTAAAAAGCGTCATGTAGGCAAACCAAAACAGAATCACGTGTTCTTCCTAGTTTCGTAAAACAGTCTCATAAATATGCACTGCGTTTTTCATTTAGCAATTTTCACTTAGCCTAAACGAGTTGTATAGAAAGCAGCTGAAGTCTGTTTCAATAAGAACTTAGCAACGAATAAAATTTTCCTTGCTACCGAATTTGAATGAAATATATGTGAAACTTTTTAGAGCAGCGCCTGGAGTGGCGTCAGTGATTCTGAGCTCTCCTAAGTCTTTGCACTAGCATTTTACTGTAGCAAAATGCACAGTTCGGTATTTAAAGACTGCTGGAGATCAGAGTTCAAGGTGCTACTCAGTGGTGAACTGCCCTCAGGCAAGGGGCCAATGAGGGGGCCTGAATCAGCTAATGAATGAATAACTGGGCGTTCGAATTTAATTGACTTGATATTGAATTCTCTATCAGGTAGACACAAAGCCTTTTACAATAATTCTAATTTGCCTACATTTTTTGGAGTGTCAGACAGAGAAGAATGAAAACATCATAGATGTTCCCTGATAAATACGGTAAGGATAGACTGGGTTTCAACATTGCTTCAAGACTGCTTCAGTAAATTTCCATCAGGTACATCAGTCTTAATATCCAAATCCTGACTCTATGCCAGTAGGGAGAAAAAAGAACTGACGGACTTTTCCTAATTCTCTTAAGGAAGCCTGTGGCAAAGTAGAAAAAGAAGTTCGGATTTATTTAGGCCACTATTACCTATGTAATGTGCTTGGGGAGAGCGTGGCTTCATTTCAACAAGTGGTTATTTTGAAAACAACTGGCTGGAATCACTTAAACATCTGGTTAAAGCAGCTGGTGAGTTGACAGCATATATCCTTCTCCTCCAGCTGGCTTGCGTGTGATAAGGTAGTGGAGTTGACTATCAAGAGAGGTTTTGTAGCCTGTAGCTGAGGAAATCATTAAGAAAAAAGACAGTTATTTGTTCTGGGTGGATTAGAAGCTCTAGAGGCGGGGGACTGTAAGCAACGAACCCTTCCGTGGCTTCATCGAGTGTGTAGATATACAGCTGCATCCTCCTCCTTGAAATTTCCATAATCCCTCTACCTTTGCAGGGGCACGTGTTGCCATTGAAGGAGATCAAGGGATGGGTTAAAATAGTCCTGGTTATGATTCTTGCCTTGAAATTAAACCCCAGCAAACAAACTGTTTCCTTTTTCCCCGAGATTTTAAAACCAATTTATCTGAGGTTTCTATTTAAATTGAAAATACTGTAGCAGCTCATGCAAAGTGAAATCAATCTCTATAGAAACAGGAGGAAGAGAAGGGAGAAGGGGAGAATGTGGGCCAAGTATATGTAGATTAAAATTTGCTTTTCTAAAGGTTTTGAAATATGAGAAACTACCTCTGCCTATAAGATTAATGATGGATCCTTGGGAGAGAGCCACTCTGTTTAACTGCCTTCCTGGCTGCCTAATAGGCATCTCAAACTTAATATATCTAAACCCAGATTCCTCATTCTGCTTCTGCCCAGCTTCTTTCCCTCCTAGGCTTCGCTCACTCAAAAAAATGGAACCAAAAACCTAGTTGTTTATACCAGCCCCAATTCATGAGACCTTATCTCCACAACACGTCCCAAATTAATCTCTCTGCTCCTATTATCCTGGACCATCCCCTTTCATCTAGACCAGTGTGACAGCCTCCTAACTGGTCCACTCACTTCTACTTTTACTCTCAAAAATCCATTCCATACACAGCAGTCAGAGTAATCTCTCTGATACTCCCAACATGGTAGCCACTAAATATAAGTGGCTATCAAGCACTGGAAATGTGGCTAGTTCCAACTGGGATGTGCTGTAAGTATAAAATACACCGATTTCAGAGAATTTGTACAAAAGAAAAAAAAAGAATGGAAAAATCTCATTAATAATTTTTATATTGATTTTATGTTGAAATTATAATATTCTGGATGCGTGTGGATTAAAGAAGCCATATTAACGAAGTTCATTTCACGTTTCTTTTTATTTTTTGCTGTGTCAAGTAGAAATTTTTAAATTATGTATTTGTATTGGTTAGCACTATACTAAAATATATCAGATCATCTTCCTTAAAAATCCTCAAATGGCTTCCCATGGCCCAAAGTCCGAAGTTTTTGTCACAGTTTATAAAGCCTTAAGTGACCTGGCTGCAGACTTCCTCTTATGTTTCTCTATAAACTCTAGGCTTCAGTTACACCGGCCTTTTGCCTCTTTTTTAAATGTGTGAAAGACATTCTCCTCTTAAACATTTTCCTCTTGCTGTTCTCTCTGCTCTGAAGGCTTCTCTCCCAGGCATTCACCTGTCTTAGCCCCAAAGAACCTTTTTTCAGAGAGTTAATTTTCCAAACCATTCCAGCTAAAGTAACCCCCCGAACTCTTCCAATCATATCACCCTCTTTGCCCTTCTTCATAACAATCAGCATTATCTCAGACTATCTTGTTGGTCATTTGTTTTCTCTCAAATGACACCGAACCCACTCCATCTCCAACCCACTACAACTGGGACAAAAAGCAGGACAGTGTGTGTGCTAAGTGTAGCTTCACATCTAGAGGCTAAACAGAGCCTGTTGTATAGCAAATGTTCAGCAATATATCTGTTGGATGGATTAATGGACCATTTGTAAGTATGCTTTGTCCCCCATGAAGTATTACACAGCTCAGGTATTGGCAAACTATGGCCCACAGGCCAACTCTCCACCCCTCCCAGCAACCCATGCCCCACCATGGCCCCTCCTCCAGCCATGCTCACCTGTTTACATATTCTTTAACGACTGCTTCCCTGCAGGTGGAGTTGATTATTTGTGAAAGAGACCATACGTGACCTCTTGGTCAAACCCAAAAATATTCACTATCTGGTCATTTACAGAAAACATTTGTCGATCACTGATATATATTTTAAAAGTTATGCAAGATCCTTTATGAGCTGAGCCTTGTCTGTCTCACTGGTGTCTTCCCGAGTCACTTCCTCTCTTCCCTCCTATGCTGCAGCCGAGCCAGGCCACACGCAGAGGCCTGCATACACCATCTTCTCCCAGGGCTATACATTTCTACCCATTTCCTTGGCTGGAAATGTTTTTCTTCCCTATATCCCTACATCTGGTAAAGTCCTATGTTAGTTGCAAGAGACAACAGAAGTGACTCTGGTATAAAAAAGAAGTTGAATTCAGTGGTTCCATTGACCAGTCTGGGAATAAGAGTAACTTTAGACACTGCGTGTGATCCAGAGGTTTAAACTATGTCAGCAGGAGCTGATTTCTTTCTCTCCGTTGCTGTGTTCTCCTTCCTCTGTGTTGGCTCTAATTTCAGGCAGGTTTTCCTCTTCTGGTTGCAGAAAGGCTTCTAAGAGCTCCCAAAGCTCTAAGCTTCCAGAAGTCCCAGGGAGACTGTTCCAAATTGCTTCTAATTAAACCATATGCCCATGCCTGAACCCTTTGCCCACAAGTGGACAAAGAATTTCTTGTTTTAATTGGCTCAAGGCTAGGTTAATTGTCAGCCTGCTGAGTGAGGTCTACAGACCGTTCTACCAGAAGGGGGAGAGCGGGGAAGGTGATCTTCCTGGAGAAAATCAAGAGAAGAAGGAAATGAAAGCTGTGTGGCAAAAATCATGGATGTTTGCTCCCTTGTTCTTGAAGTCTTAGTGGAAATGCCTCATCTTCTCTTGGGAGTCTTCACAGATCCCTGCACCACTGTTCCTGCTGAGTCCTATACCCAATCCGGTCTCCTGTTGCCCTGGGCTTTCTTCTACATCGGCACTGCTCACAGCACGTGGCAATAAATGGTTAATTTGCCTCTTTCCTGCAGGAGCTTCCAGCTTCTTGAAACAGGACTTTGCTCTTTGTATCCACAGTATCCAAATTGCCGAGTATACAGGAGGAGCCCAACACATGCTCATTAAATGTTTATAAATATGGACTTTAACCACCCTTTTCTTGAGTAAGGAATAACCATACAAAGATTGTATTTTAGGACGATTACTCTGGTAGTGAATTGTAGAATAAATTTGGGAAGACTGTAGCTAGAAGGCCATTACTATATTACGGAGTGAGGTGAAGAGGAATAAGGACCGGGCAAAGGCTCTAGGAGAAGAGATAAAGGAACCTGATGTCTAGAAATTCTCTCCTATATCACTCATCTAGAAACAAATTTCGAAACTATTGATCAAAAGCTTAGACCAATGAAAAAAGCTACTGTTTATGGATACTTGCCTCTGTGTTAGACACATGTATTTGCTTTATATAAATTAACAAATTAAAGTCTCTCACTACCACTTTGGGTAAGAAATATTCTAGTTTTAGAAATAGGGAAAGAGGTTTAGCAATGTTAAGCAAACTGTCCGAAGTTATGCAGTGAGTCAGGGTAAAATCTAGACCTGAGTGAAGACCTGCCTCCAAAGATTACACTTTTTAATGCCAAAAGCGCTATGCAATTCTTCTAAAACTCTTTTAGGTCCCAACCGAGTGACTCTGGGGTTGAGAGTCCATATTAGTTTTAACAATTTGAGCAAGACATTACTTGTTTGTGATAATATTCTTTGGAAAATTGACTACAACACTCACTGTTTATAGACTCCCCAATGTCTGTTGGCATAGTAAGACCTCAGTAGACTTCCATGATGGAGCCTGATAAAGTCAGAATTCAAATAATGGTTATGAGTTGAATGAAAGCTCATGGCTTTGTCATCACAGGATCTGAGATTATGTATCAGATCTAGTAAAGAGATGTTGGAAGTCAATCATGCACGTTCAAAAACATAATTGTTTATAAGGTACCCAAAGGATTCTTATAATACTAACTCCCTCATCATTTGCTATATGAAGCAAAAGATACTGATAATTAATTGGATATCTGACCCACTTCTTGCTTTCAAAAAGTTTACAATCTAAAAGGAAGGAAAGAGAGACCGAGGGTCTTGAAGATTTGAGAAGTTCGTAGAACATAAGAGCCGGAAGGGGTATTTCAGATCGTTTAGGCCAGTGATTCTCAGACTTCGGCATGCTTCAGAATGACCTCCAGGACTTTGATGAAACACAGGTTACTGGGCCTAACCTTCAGAGTTTCTGACTCAGTTGATCCTGAGCAGACACCCAGAATTTACATTTATAACAAGTTTCCAAGTGATGCTGACATTATTGGTATGTGGACCACCCTTTGAGAGCCATTGATTTAGGCCAAGTTTCTCATTTTGCAAATGAGATAATCCAAGCCCAGAAAAGTATAAGACCTGTCCAAAACTATGTTAGCTAAGATCACAGCTGAAAATGAGGCAAATAATCATTCATGAGCAACTTTCTAACGTGGAGATGTGTGTGTATGAATCTGTGTATTTGTGTGTGAACGTGTGAATGTCAATGTACACATACATATATGTAAGCATATGCTTACTATTTTTTTGCCTATGAAGCATCCATAAGTCCTTCTTTTGGTCATAACAGTGCTTCCCCTCTTCTTTGTTCCTATGATTTGAGTGCAGTTCATGTCATGCCCACCCGCAGAGATAAGCATGTGAAGAAAGCCTGGAAATATCTTCAGAATTTATGTAATCCCTCTGATTGAGCACACACATTTCCCAGAATCTATCCTGCAAATACAGTCTCATGTTATATAAAGATAACAAGTATGGAAGTTCATTCTAGCATTGCTTTTTTTGTTTTTTGGGTTTTTGTGTGTGTGTGTGTGTGGTATGCGGGCCTTTTGCTGTTGTGGCCTCTCCCGTTGCGGAGCACAGGCTCCGGACGCGCAGGCTCAGCGGCCATGGCTCACGGGCCCAGCCGCTCTGCGGCATGTGGGATCCTTCCAGACCGGGGCACGAACCCGTGTCCCCTGCGTCGGCAGGCGGACTCTCTACCACTGCACCACCAGGGAAGCCCTCTAGCATTGTTTTAATAGGAAAAACAAAAACAAAAACAGCAACAAAGAACCAAAAGGTCCAGCAAGAAAAGAGTGTTCAGCTGAATTATGACACGTCTGCAATGGAATCTTACTCTGCCACTTCAAAAAATAAGAGAGATGTACTGACAATGATTCCCGAAGCTCTTGCAGAACTCTTAAGACATGAAAAGAGCTATAACATCTAAAAAGTGAGAAGAAAACAAGCTATAACACAGTGCATAGAGCTACCATATACACAGGGTATAGAAATACATGTATTCATGTAAATATACATATAGCACATAAGTGTATATGTGTGTGTGGAGATACCATTTGTAGGGTACAGCAATATATATATTCTTAGATATATTTATATATATATATATATATACACACACACACACACACACACACATACCTGCATAATAGTATATATGTGATTACTATGAATTAATGTATACTTAAATATTTCATAGAGTTAATTTTCTCTCTGGAATCTCTCTTACAATATGGAAGTACAGAGTTTGGTAATTGCATACATGACACTTGTATGTATTTTTTATTAAATTATCCACTCATGTAAATAGTATTTTTTAACTACTGTACACTTACATGTTATAGTTCAGGTTGTCCTTATGTTAATGAAAAAAAGTGCTGGTTGCTTCAAAATGGAACAGAAGTTAAGGACCACTTGTAACAATGTCTTAGAATTGATAGGTTCAATCTACACAAACTTATATTTATTCATCATAGCTTATAAACTCCCATGGCACAGAGATGATTCCAGAATTTGAGGGAAGAATGATTAATTCAGCTTTTCGCATCTTCCGGGAGGTGAATAAATATTCATCGAGAAAGCATTCCATGTTTTGCAGATTCTAACCCTTACTGAAAATAATTTTTACTTGTCTTTTCTCTTACTTCCCCTTCATGTCCTAGAAGTTGCTGGATGTTTTTTCTCAAACGGATTGCCGGAAGTCTTGCAGATCTCCTTCGGAAGGGCCTGCTGACTTTCTTGCTGAGGAGCGTGAGCAGACCAAATAAATATGCACAGGGCTTCCCTGGTGGCGCAGTGGTTGAGAGTCCACCTGCCGATGCAGGGGACACGGGTTCGTGCCCCGGTCCGGGAAGATCCCACATGCCGCGGAACGGCTGGGCCCGTGAGCCATGGCCGCTGAACCTGCGCGTCCGGAGCCTGTGCTCCGCCACAGGAGAGGCCACAAGAGTGAGAGGCCTGCGTACCACAAAAAAAAAAAAAAAGTGCTCAGGTGTCCTGAGCCCATGATAAGCCTTGCTGAGAATTCTCCTCAACTCTACTGTCAACTTGCCACACAAAGAAAGCGGCAAAGTTGGGGGTACCTAATGAGACAGCAAATGCTCCTGCTGTCATCCGTGTGAATCCAAGAACCAAAGGGAGTGTATCTATCACACTTCCAAGGACCAACTTCAGTCCTGGTCTCTGAGACTCCTTCTAGCTCTAAAATTCCATTTTATGATTGAAAAATTTCCTCCCTTTTCTAATGAATAAAGCACAAGATCCAAATCTCTCATGAATGGAAGAATGATCCCCAAGCCACTAGTAGAACTGCTTTTACATCATTGATGGTCTATGCATCTCATTCTAAACTCTAATTCTAAAACTCAAATTAAAATGACGATGAGATACTATTCTACATCATCAATATGATTAACCTTCCCTCCACCAAACTTGTAAATACCAAGTATTGGCAATATGTACAGCAATTAAAACTTTATTCACTGCTGGTAGGAGTATAAGTTGGTAGACATCTTTGGAAAACTGTCTGGCAGTATCTTTTAACGCTGAAAAAATTCATATTCTTTTACCCAGAAATTTCACTCTTATATCCAACAAAAATACTCGCATATGTTTGCCAAAAGGTGTGTATGTCTATAAATGTACTATTCTCAATAGTCCCAAACTGGAAGCTATTTGAATTCCCATCAAAAGTAGAATAAATTAATAAAAATGATATGTTCAGTCTATAGAATAATACTATACAGCAATGAGAATTAAGACATAACTATTACATGTAACAACATGGATGAATCTTACAAACAAATTAAATTTAAAAAACAGACATAAAAGAGTATATAGTATATGATTTCATTCATACAAAATTTTAAAAAGTATTAAAACGAATATATGGTGTTAGAAGTTCAGGAGAATAGATAGCCCAGGAGATGGAGAAGTTGAAAGGAGACACAAGAGGGCTGATAAAGTTCTGTTTCTTCATCTGAGTGCTGGATATAGGAGTGTGTTCACTTCATGTAAATTACAGCAGTATTTTAGTACGTTATTAACTGATAAAGATAACACAAAAAACAATAGGTATTGTGATAGAATTTACTCATTTCATCATGTTACCAATATTGACTGTTCTAATAGCTATAACTAACATCGGTGGAACATTTTTCAGGTTACAGATGTGTTTTATATCTCCTCTAAAATTTTTTTTGATCCTGGCAAAACAATTCCTATGAATTTTAAAGGACAGATGTTTGGAAATTACCCTCTCAGGGTCAATTTAGGTGAGGCCCAGGTCATATCATACATTGTAGCCTCAACTGTTGAATAAGAGGCACGTATCTAACTCTTGAAGCCATCGTAAGCCAAGTCAGAAAAATGATATTCATTGGGTTTCCTTAATCATGTGAAAATATTCATTCTTACTCCACACTTTTAGACATGTAGTGAACGGGGAATAGGCGCAAACTTTACGATGGTTAAACTTGAATTCTTCCCACATTTGCATAATATCTCAAATTCTCTGGTGCCTGATCTCTATTTTTAAAGATTGGTTGCCATTTGCAACAACATGGATGGATCTTGAGGGCATTATGCTGAGGGAAATAAGCCAGACAGAGAGAGACAAATCCTGCATAGTATCACTTATATGTGAAATCTGAAAAAAAAGTAAAACTCATAGAAACAGAGAGTAGAAAAGTGGTTGCCAGGGGCTGGAGGGGAGCGGGTAGGAGAAATAGGGGGAAGTTAGTCAAAGGGTATAAACTTTCAGTTATAAGATGAATAAGCTCTGAGGATTCAATGTAAAGCACGGTGACTATAGTTGATAATGTATTATATGATTAAAATTAAAATTTGCTAAGAGAATAGATGTTAAATATTCCCACCAAAATAAGAGAGAAGATATATACATATATCAAATCACCATAGTATATACTTTAAATATCTTACAATTTTATTTGTCAATTATACTCAGTAAGTTGGAAAAAAATACTCGTTGAGTTCCATGCTTCCCTTTTATAACCTGTGTGCCAAACAGGACAGGTTCTAAGCACTTTCTTACTGTATTGAATGGTTGTAGGTTTATGAAGACAGTGGCTATCTCAGACTTCACAGCTTAAGGTTAGGCCCTTTAAAATGAGAAGCCAACATTTACAAAGTTGCTCTAGCAAGTAGCAGGTGGTACCAGAACCTTTTCACATCTGACCCTGAGCAAAAGGAATTTTCAATTTCAACATCAACAGTAACTCAAAGGAACAGAGCCTCTTTGATAAAGAAAGTAAAACCTTAGGTATTCGGTTCAGCAAATCGCACCTGGCTGTGAGAAACTCTCCACATTTCTAATATTCAACAGAAAAAACACAGTCATACTAAAAAAAACACAGCCACACTAACGTGATAAACAAGATCTTCGTCCCAGGAGTCAAAGTTATCTTTGCCACTTACATTGTTTCTGTCTCTTGTGTTATTTTTCCCCTCTGCTAGAGACCGTGTCTTAGAGATGATTTATTTGGTTCCCTTTGTCTTAATCTGTTGGATGCCTCTCTATGGATGAGCCCTGTCTAAATTTGCTTTCCATGGGAGAATAATAGAAATGGTTGGGAACATAGTTAGGAAAATAATCTTCAAGGATTTATGAAACCAAGATGCCGAACCTGCAATACATCCATGTAAACTTGGTTCTTTGGACAACCAATGCCTCTCTGGAAGTTGCTTTTGACAATTTCCGAATACTAAAGATCAAGTTTGAACAGTGAGTCCCTATCTTACTGAGCTTGACCCTCGTGCTTTCTGCCAAACAACATCTAAAGCTCCTGGATGAGGATAAACTTTTGATGGCTGGATAGCCCCGGCTCGTTCCCATGGATGGTACAGCCAGCTAACCAGTGTTTCAGTAGTAGGACACAGGTGTGGAAATCAACCTATAGGCAAAGCCTCAGATTCTCAAATGGATGAATGAATGAGTGCTTCATTCCTACTGCAACCCGTTTCTAGCCCCTTCAGAGAAGTGAGGCAGCCTGGAATAGCGGTGAAAATACAGGTTCTGGAAACATAAGGACTTACATCCTAAACAATTTTAGTAACCTGGGTTTACTCAATCTCCTTAGCCTTTGTTTTGTTATCTATGTATGGGATCAATAATACCTACATAGTAGCACTATGATGTTAGAAAACACCTGTATAAAGTACCTAAGAAATGGTTTGGCACTTGCATTGTAGTCAAGACTTACAGTCATAGCTTGGCATGTTATTTATTAAGCGTGGTGCATTTTCTTGCCAAGGTACCACTTCATTCTAGGCTGTAAGCTAATCCACTTTGTTCATGGTGACCTTCTCCATGAAGGCTTTCTTTATGCAACAAATATTTAACTGGTATCTTCTATGTTTCAGGTGCTCTAATCAATGGAGATTTAGATAAGAACAAGTTAGAAAAGGTTATGCCCCTTGTGGGGATTATATACTATAATATATAAGGGAAGAGATGAAGAATAAACAAGCATATAGGTGATTAAATGATTACAGATTGTGATAAGCTCAAGGAAGGAAATAAATAACAATTAAAAAAAACTGTTGTATTTGGTAGAGTAACTGGGGTTGGGCAACTTAAGTAGGGAGTCTTTTTTGTGCATGTAGCAAATTGGAGGCCAAGTGATTAAGACTTGGAAAACCATTTCCTTTGCTTAAGGCTCTTTGCTTGCCTAGCTTACCATGGCAGATCAATTGTAGACCTGAGGGTCCTTATCTCAGATAATCATTCTACCTTTGGCCAACTCTACTTGAGAAGGAAGCAAACCAAGCAGATAAGGCTGTTGCTATCTGGTAGCAAGTTTCATTATGGAAACAATGCCATTCACTAATAAAACCACACAATCTTTAGTGTCTGGTGATAAACTAACAAAACCACACAATCTTTAGTGTCTGGTGAAAATATGTTATGGAAAAACCCAAAGAGACTTCCTGGACAACCCAATAGATTGGAAAGTTAAGGAAAAAATCCACTTAGCAATTTATGCCACCAGAGACATGATAGAAAATTCTTCATTTTCTATCTGTCCTATATTTTCTGTCATTGATTCACATCATAATCATTGTCACTATCATCATCATCACTGTTGTCTCTGCTTTTATTGTCATCATCGTCAATCATCATCATTCCCTATCTGTCACTGGCAAGAAGCTTAGAACACTATTTCCTAGAATTCCACTCTCCGTGTCTTGTGGTTAGATACAGTCAATGAGAGGCATTTGAGGGAGTTTGTGTAGGTGGAAGATAAATAAAAGCCATTATTCTCTGGTGGAAGTTTCAGGCAGGCAGTTCAGATCACAGCTTTACCCGGCTACTGAGAATTCCCAGGTAGCTGAGATAATGGACACCGGTTTGCTTTAACATCTGTGGGTTCTTCTGAAAATCAATCACTTGGTCTTGAAAGCAGATGGGATCATCAAGATTTCTTGAAAGTGGTCTCCTAACCATTTCCTCACTCCCTCCACTTAGCCCTCATATCATTTGGGTAAGCCTTTTATTCCTGTATTAAATGTCTAGCTAGTCAAAATATCTAGAGTAGCTTCTTTTTTTCTACTCAGAGGTTGACTGATATACCATTCCTCATTATTTATGCTGTTGTATCCCATATAAGAAGCAATCTTATTAGTGAAAGTAATTCATTTGACAAGCAGGCACTTACTGTAAAAGTACCTATCATTTACTGAGGACTTATGATACCCTAGGCACTGAGCTACTTTATATGCTTTCTGTTACTTTTTATTTTTTTTTTGCTTTATGCGGGCCTCTCCCTGTTGTGGCCTCTCCCGTTGTGGAGCACAGGCTCCGGACGCACAGGCTCAGCGGCCATGGCTCACGGGCCCAGCCGCTCCACGGCATGTGGGATCTTCCCAGACTGGGGCATGAACCCGTGTCCCCCGCATCGGCAGGCAGACTCTCAACCACTGCGTCACCAAGGAAGCCCTGTTACTTTTTAACTGAGATAACTGTATATTTACATGCAGTTGTAAAAAAGTAATAGAGAGCCCATGTATCCATTTTCTGGTTTTCTCTAATAATATTTTGCCAAACTATAGTACAATATCACAACCAGATTTTACAGATTTTATTCAGATTTCCCCAGTTTTACTTGTGTGTGTGTGTGTGTGTGGTGCATTTACTTCTAAGCAATTTTGGCACATGTTGTAGGCTCATGCAGCCAACAACACAGTCAAGATACCAAACAGTTATTTCCATCACTACAAGGGCTTTATATGTACTTGTAAAGTTCAATCCTTACAGTGTACCTATAGGTTCTATTATTATCTCAATTTTTAAGGTAAGAAAACTGAAGCTTAGACACTGTAAGTCAACAGTCCAAGGTTGTATAACTAATAAGTATTACAACCAGAATATGAATCCAAGTTAGTTAATATCTGGCCCCGTAGGAGAGTGGACTTGCCTCTGTAAGACAGCCAGTGAAGCTTCCAATATCTCCCTGAACGTCTCTCTGACTTTTCAAAGGAGAAAATAGAATAACCAGCCTTGCAAGTGAGCAGCAAATGATGGATGAATAATGTTTCATGCTTTTCCATGGTTAACATGTCTCCTTTCTATTTGGAGAGCAATTAAGTCTCCTGACTGTTCCTTAACAAATTCTTTCTTTCAACATCCTTTAATACCAAAACTAAGAAAATATAAAAATACCCCAAATGCATTCTATTCTCTGACTTCTTATGCCTTTGCCAGCTTTGATCTTGACAACTGCTTGGAAAGGGTTTCAATTTGAGCCACTGTGGGATATTACTTATTTCTTCTTTTTTTTTTTTTCTTCTGTGACTTTCCAATGAACCAACCACTTTGACAAGGAATAACTTGACACTTTGTGGAATTCATTTCTTACTACAAATGATGTAGTTATTGATGAGTTGGCAGTTTTTAAAGTCATGCAGGCAGCAAACACATGCGTTCCTTGGAAACCAGATTTGAGGGTAACAGAACAGAGCTGATAATGTAGGCCCCAAGCTGGATGGAGCTAACCAGCGAGGAAGAATCATAAATCTCAACAATGCCGCCAACTCCCAACTATCGATGGTAATAGGGGTCTAGGAGAGCACAAATACTGTAATTGAAATCCAGTGATAATCTAAAAACTTCATTTTATCCAATAGTTTCAGTGCCGCCTTGGGCCAAACTCTTGACAGGAACGGATAACAAGTAGTCAGTGTGACTGATTGGAGTTTCGTCTCCTTCCCGTCTTGGCAAAACCTAGCAGCGGGGGTGCTCAGCCTGAGAAAATGCAAAGAGCAGGAAGCAGAATCGGTCGTGGAAGGACTAGGAGTGTAATTTGGCTCATATCCCGCAAATAAAGAGAACCTCAATATAGCCTTTGGACAAAGTCTCGAAATAAATTTTTGTACACATAGTCACAATGTAGAATTGAAACAAAAATGTTTTCCATACATATTTAAACTTCTCTGCCATTTCTAGATCACCACCTCCCTAGTCCAAGCACCAGGAATGAATACTTCTGATATTTCCCATTATTATGGGGTGAAGAACACAATTATATTGTGTTATGTTCATTTTGCATGAAGTTTAAATTGTTCAATATAAGTCTTTAAACTATTCCCAAATTTTTGAAACACTGTTTTAGTATCTCTTGACTTTTTTATGTATTGGGACAATCAAAAGGTAGAAGTGGCTTGTGGCACTGGAAGAAAATTTAAGAGAATTTATGAGGGACCGGATGCTTATTTCTTGACATCGCTGTAAGGTACATAGTTATCTTTGCTTTTCCAAAGATGGAGGCTACCCATTATATCTTACTACAATTTATATAAGGTTTACAAACCTCTCTAGTTTTTGGAATATTCACCTATCCATAAGCACGGTCTTCGTATGATGGTTCAGCGGTCGTGTTCGACACGCTAGTGTAAAACAAAAATAGTAAAATCAAAGGATGTGAGGGTCCAGTAGGACTTACAAAATAGTTTGTTCAACAGTATTGATCATTAGGATGCATAAGGAGCACAACATTTAGATTGGAGTGTGGAGAACGGGAACAACTCCAGTTTTCATATCTAAACAGGATCCACTGTTTTAAGGTATGTGGTCTGTGATATGTCATCTGCCTTCTGTGACCACATGAAGGTAGAGATGGTAATAGTGACGTTTCAGGGATGTTATATTTTAAGAGAAAAGAAATGTATCAGTCCAGATTCCTGGGTTACAACATGAGAACAAGCAATCCCCAGATCTCGATGGCTTAAAACAAAGGTTTATTTTGTCACGTGTGTCTACTGCATGTTGGGTGAGGTGTCTGCTCCAACTCATTGTTGTTCATACTCTGGGCATTAGACCAACAGAGCAGCCACCATCCGGAACACTGCCAGCTACTGTGGCAGAGGAGAAACTCTCTGTATAATCTTATATCAGTAAATAATGCTTTCTTGAGAAGTGAAGCATGTCACTTCACTCACATCTTTCTCAACCTCAAGAGTGGCAGGAAGTGAATAGATCTACCATGTGCCCCGAAGTAGAGAGAGAGGTCAAATATTTGGCAGCCAGTTCAAGTACAGAGCCTGACACACTCATCAAATGGTAGCTGTTATCATAGCAGTTCCACAATATAATCAGTTCTTAATATACGGTAATTGCTGGTCTTTTGATACAGCTGTCTGTGGCAGAGAGACTGCCTGCTATCACCCCATTCCCCCAATATGTTATCTCCTTTCTTTTTAAACTGATTCGCCAAGTCTTACTTTGATACATAGCTTCCTAGCCAAAGGACAACATTTTCCAGCCTTCTTTGAAGCTAGGAGTATTCATGTGACAAGGGCAAATGTGGTGTAAATGGCAATGCTTTCCCTTAAAAGTAAGGGCCATGCCATTCTCTGTCTTTCCTCTTTTCTGCTGGTTGGAATATGGACTTCGTTTACTTTGTGTCTGGAGCTGGAGCAGATACTTTGTCCCACAAGGTAACTTTGGAATAGAGTTCAACAATGGTAGGAGAACAAGACAGAAGACACATCATTATCGTCCTGAAATATTTACATCTAGATTTTAACTCAGAAATAAATGGCTATGTTGTTTAAATCAATACTATTTTGGACTTCACTGCTCCATTCACTGTCAATTATGAAGAACTGCACAGGGCTTAGTGAACTTACACACATATATACCAATTAGAATGCATTTGGGAGAGTGATGTCAGCATGATAGTAGTGTAAGTTGTTCCTTTTTCTCTCCTCATTGATTTACAATTGGACATTCATAATCAAAAAAAAAAAAAAGAAAAAGAAAAGAAAAAAGGTGCCTCTTCACAGCATACCAGGTCACTCAGGAGGTCCATATATCTGTGCACCCAAAAGTGGGTGAAATGAACCATGAAGGAGGCAGTGGAACAGTGGGAGTGGTGGTATAGCTAGAGGTGGCAGAGGTGGCAGTGGCAGGTCCAGCAGCCGGACAGCACAACCTTTCCAGCAGAGGAGGTGGAAGGAGAAGGCAGTGAGTGGGGGGGTCTGTGTGGTCACATGTTCTGCAGCTGGAGGGACCCAAGGCTATCCCTGAGTAAAGACGGCAGCAACTGGGGGAAGGAAAGGAAAGGGAAATAGACAAAGAGATCTAAAGGAAAGTGTCTCCTGCTGTCTGTCTCAGTATTTGGGCCCATGGACTTCTGACATCTCCCCACTGGAGAATCCCCCGACTGGGCCATGGGCATACCCAAAGCCCCAGATGCTAAGTAACACCATGCCCACTGTGCCACCACTCTTTACTTATTTATTTATTTAATTTTTTTTTCGCGGTACGTGGGCCTCTCACTGTTGTGGGCTCTCCCGTTGCGGAGCATAGGCTCCAGACGCGCAGGCTCAGCGGCCATGGCTCACGGGCCCAGCAGCTCCGTGGCATGTGGGATCTTCCCTGACCGGGGCATGAACCCGTGTCCCCTGCATCGGCAGGCGGACTCAACCACTGAGCCACCAGGGAAGCCCCTTTACTTATTTTTAAAGTGCACTCCCACTCCCAACCTTAGGAGCAAGTCAGCTCTGGTAAGAGAAACCCAAAAGTGTGCCATAGCACCATCTCCTGGAACACAAAAGGAAGACTAATTACCAATCTGTACAATTGTTAGAATCAAAGTAAACAAAGCCTTGCCTAAATAAGAAAAGGTGTTTTCCACTTAAAATACGATGACACACCATGAAAAATATCACAGAAAGATGGTATCACAAAAATGATAATTTTCCAGCAACTGAACACTAAGAGATAGGATATTGTGATCTAACTAATAAAGATTTTTAAATAGCTGCTATGAAGAAATTTGATGAGCTACAAGAAAACTCAGAAAGGCAATGCAAAGACCTCAGGAATAAAATTAATGAACAGAAAGAGTACTTCACCAAAGAGACTGAAATTCTCAAAAAGAACCATACAGAAATTCTGGAGTTGAAGAACTCAATAAATGAGAAGGAGAATGCAATAGAATGCGTTGGAAATAGAGCAGATCAGATGGAACAAAGAATTAGCAACGTGGAAAATAGAAATCTAGAAATGCTTCAGGCGGCAGAGGAGAGAGAACTAAGATTTAAGAATAGCAAAGAAACCCTACAAGAACTAACAGGCTCCATTAAAAAGTCAGTATAATAATAATGGCTATTGCAGAAGCAGGGGAGAGAGAGAAAGGGGGGGCGGGGTCAGAGAGTTTATTTTAAGAAATAATAGCTGAGAAATTCCCAAACCTGGAGAAGGAACTGGATATAAAAGTCCAGGAAGCTAATAGAAAAACATATTATCTCAAAGTAAAATGACCTGATCCAAGTCACATTATATTAAAACTGTCAAAAATCAATAATAAATAAAGAATTGTAATGGCAGCTAAGGAAAGAAAAAAGACAGTAACCTACAAAGGAGCCCACATTAGACTATCAGCAGATTTCTCAGGAGAAACTATGGCAGAAAATGGAATGACATATTCAAAATATTGAAAAATAAAAAACTACCATCTAAGAATACTCTATCTATGAAATTATCTTTCAGATATGAAGGAAAAATAAAGGCATTCCCAGACAAACAAATGGTGAGAGAATTTACCACTACTATACCTACCTTCCAAGAAATGTTGAGTTCTTCAAGCTGAGATAAAAAGATGAAAGTATACAAAACTCTGACTAAGGTGATAAACAGTCAGAATTAGAAAACTGTAACTCTTTTTTAGAATAGGGTATTAAACACCTAATTATAGCATAAAGGTAAAAGGAAAAGAACATAAAAAATAACTACAGCTACTACAATTTGTTAATAACATCAAAGTTTAAAAGGAAATAATTTGGGAAATCAAAAATATAAAAGGGTAAAAGAATGGAAACTGTATACACAAATAAAGATAAACTGCTATCAACAGAAAATGGACTATTCTATCTATAAAATGTCCCCCTCCTCTTTCTGGTAAACCTCATGGTAACAACAAAGCACAAATTTAGAACACAGACACAAAACGTTGAAAAAAGGTAGAGAGTGAGCAAATCACTATGGAAAACCACCAATTTACAAGGTGGACAGAAACAGAAGAAAAGAAAAAGTGGAGAGATAAAATAACCAGAAGGCAAATGGTAAAATGACAATAGTACCCTTACAGATCAATAATAACCCTAAATGTAAATGGACTGAACTCACCAACTGAAAGGCATAGAGTGGCTGGATGGATTCTTTTTTAAAAATCAAGAGCCAACTATATGCTGCTTACGGGAAATTCATCTCAGGTCCAAAGACACATATAGGCTCAAAATGAAAGGATGATAATCCAAAAAAAGAAAAAAAATCAAAATAAGGCAGGTACAGCTCTACTTATATTAGACAAAAAAGACTTCAGGCCAAAAAGGGCAACAAGAGACAAAGACAGTCATTATAAAGTGATAAAGTGGTCATCAAGAAAATATAACAGCTGTAAATAATATGTTCTCCAAACCTGAGCACCGAATATATTAAGCAAATAATAATAGACATTAAGGGAGAAATAGACAACAATACAGTAATAGGAGAGGAATTCAATACCCCACTATCAGCAATGGATATATCATCCAGACAGAAAACCTACAAGGAGACGTTGGAATTGAACCACACATAGAACGAAGGGACTTAATAGAAATATACATTCATCTAACAGCAACAGGATACACGTTCTTCTCAAGTGAACATGGAACATTCTCCAGGTGCAATCATATGATAGGCCCACAAAACAAATCTTAGCAAATTTAAGAAGACTGAAATTATACCACTATCTTCTCTGATCCCAGTGGTATGAACCAGAAATTAAAAACAGTAGGAAAGTGAGACGACCTACAAATATGTGGAAACAAAAAAACACTTTTCTAAACAACCACTGGGTCAAAGAAGAAATCAAAAGGGAAAAAGATTATCTCAAAACAAATGAAAATGGAAATTTAACATATCAAATACTATGGGATGCAGCAAAAGCAGTTCTGAGAGAAAAATCTATAGCAATAAATACAGATATTAAGAAATTAGAAAAATCTCAAATAAACAACTTAACTTTACACCTTAAAGAACTAGAAAAAGAAAAAAGCCCAAAGTTAGCAGAAGGAAAGAAATCTTAAAAATCAGAGAAAAAAGAATAAATGAAATAGAGACCAGCAAACAGTAGAAAGAATCAATAAGACTAACGGCTGATGCTTCAAAAATACAAACAAAATTGCCAAACCTTTAGGTAGACTAAGAAAAAAAGAGAGAAGAATCAAATAAATACAACTAGAAACGAAAGAGGAGACATTACAACTGATACTACAGAAATACATAAAATCATAAGAAACTACTATGCACAGTTATGGCCAACAATTTCATAACCTAGAAGAAATGAGTGCATTTCTAGAAACACACAACCTAGTAGGACCAAAGCAGGAAGAAATAGAGAATTGGAGCAGATTGATAATGAGTAGAGATTGAATTGGTAATCAAAGCATTCCCAGCACAGAAAAGTCCAGGACCAGATGGCTTCTCTGGAGAATACTACAAAACATTTTAACACCAGTGTTTGCAAAATAAACATCCTCCGCAAACTCTTCCAAAGTATTGAGAAGAAGGGAACACTTCTAAGCTCACTCTACAAATCCAGCATTACTTTGATAACAAAACCTGCTAAAGATACTAAAAGAAAAGAATAGACCAACATCCCTAATGAATATAGACGCAAAAAATTTCAGCAAAATATTAGCAAACTGAGTTCAAGAGTACATTAAAAGGGTTATACAGCATGGTCAAGTGGGATTTATCTCTGGGATGCAAGGATCGTTCAACATACACAAATCAATAAATGTAATATATTGCATCAATAAAATGAAAAATAAAAATCACATAATTACCTCAATATATGCAGGAAAGTATTTGACAAAATAAAATATCCTTTCATGATAAAAACCCTTAACAGATTGGGCAGAGAAGAAACATACCTCAACATAAAAAAGGCCATATATGGTAAACCCACAGCTAACATTATACTCAGTGAGATAAATTGAAAGGATTTCCTCTAAGATCAGGAACAAGACAAAAATGCACACTCTCCCCACTCTTATTCAATTTAGCACTGGAAGTCCTTACTAGAGTTTACACAAGACAAAGAAATAAAGGCATCCAAATTGGAAAGGAAGAAGTGAAACTGTCATTATTTGCTGATGATATGATTTTATATATAGAATATTCCAAAGAGTCATTCAAAAAACTGTTGGAAATAATCAACAATTTCAGTAGGGTGGCAGTATACAAAATCAACGTACAGAAATCTATTGCATTCTTTTACACTAATGAAGCATCTGAAAAAGAAATAAAGAAAACTATCTCATTCACAATAGCATCAAAAGCAATAAAATACTTAGGATTAAATTTAACCAAGGAAGCGAAATATCTATACAATGAAAACTATTGATATGACTTTGCTAAAAGAAATGGAAGAGGACACAGACTAATGGAAAAACATTCCACGTTCATGGATTGGAAGAATTAATACTGTTGAAATGTCCATACAACTACATACAGATTCAACGCAATCCCCATCAAAACACTAAAGGCATTCTTCAGAGACACAGAAGAAACAAATGTAAAATTTGTGTAGAAGCACAAAAGACCTTGAATAGCAAAAGCTATCCTGAGAAAACAGAACAAAGCTGGAGGTATCATGCTTCTGGATTTCAAACTATACTATAAAGCCATACTAGTAAAAACAGTATGGTACTGTCACAAAAATAGACACCTCAATCAATGGAATGGAATAGAAACCCCAGAATTAAATCCCAGTATGTAGAATGAACTAATATTCAACGAGGGAGCCAAGAATGCCAAATGAGGAAAGGATGGTCTCTTCAAAAATGGTGCTGGAAAAACTGGAGAAGCAAAACAATAAGATTGGACCCCTATCACACATCATTCACAAAAATTAATTGACATGGATCAAAGATCAGGGTTTTAAACATAAGACCTGAAAACATAAGAAAATAATATGGAGTTTCCTCAAAATATTAAAAATAGATCTGCTATATAACTGATTATCAGTTCCTGATATATGGAGGAATTACACTCCTGGGTGTATACCCAAAGGAAATGAAAACAGGACTTTGATGAGATATATGCACTCCCATATTTATCTGAGCTTATGCCCAACAGCAAAGAAATGGAAACAACGCAAATACTCATTAACAGATGAATGGATAAAAAAGATGTGGTACCTTTTCAGAGTATTATTCAGCCACGAGAAAGGAGGATACCCTTCCATTTTCAATAACATGGGTGGACCTTGAGTACCTCATGCCAAGTGAGGTAAGACAGAGAAAGACAAGTACCAGATGATATCATTTATATGTCGAATCTACAAAAGTTAAAGGTGCAGAAAAGAGAAAGTAAAATGGTGGTTACCGTTTAGGAGGTGGTTACCATTTGGGAGATGGTTAAAAAATGGTGGTTACCAAATGGTGGTTACCATTTGGGAGACAAAAGGGATAAGAGTGATGATGTTCAAGGGTACAAACTTGTAACAAGTAGTAAATAAGCCATAGAAATCTAATGCAGAGTATAATGAATACAGACAATAATATTGTACTTTAAGTACATACCATGATAAATATTGCTATGTTGGCAATTATATTACAATATAAAAATGTATCAAAGCAACATGCTGTATACTTTAAACTTATACAATGTTACATGTCACATTTGTTCAATAAAATGAAGGAATGAATGCTTTTGGCTGCAAGTAACAGAACACCCAAATCAATAGTGGCTTAGACAAGAAAGACACTTAGAAGCGTCTAGATGTGGATGGTTCCACCGTTTTGATGCTCCATAGACTCAAATTCTTTCTTTCTCATCTATGATCCTCATCATGTTAGACTTGGTCACTGTGTGGAGTGATGGCTGCTGCAATGCCAGGTATTTCTAATAGTGCTCAAGGCATGAAGAGGAAGGAGAGCTCCTGTTGTCTCTTTTTTTTTTTTTTTTTAAATCAGGAAGCAACGTCCTTTACAGAAGTTTATTACTGCTCTCTGTTCCTCTCACCTCTCACCCACCTCCACTCCATAAGGAATATTCTCCTTCCGTATCTAGAACAAGGCCACTTGCCCTCCCCTAAACGAGTCATTAGCAAAGGGGACTGGTATTACTCTTTATGGCTTAGGGCATTGTGACGCACCTCCCAGGGCTGGAGAATGGGCTGCCCTTCCCCGAGCAGACTACTGTCCAAATAAGCTCAGGATTCTACAGATTAAGGAAGAAGGGGGAAACTGTCTGCTGAGGCAGTTAAAGAATCTCTTTTATTTCTCCTCTACTTTTACACTTAGCAAGTCATATAGATGTAGGTTTTTTCCCCTAAATATATAGAACTACAACATGAGAGGGTAGAGAGAAAGCATACTTCATTACTGTACTGCCTTTCACCCATCCTCCTACCTTAAACTTACCCTCAAACAGCAGGCATTGGCTACATTGTTTTAAAAACAAATCATATAATCTTACTGCCCTTGCTTAAAACCCACCTAAAACTTTCCATTTCCTGGATAAAAACATTCACACCTCTGTGTCCTACAAAGCCCTACCCGTGTGACCCTGGCTTCCCTCAATCTTATACCTCATGCCACTCTCTCCTCCCACTGTGCTCCAGCCAGAAAGGACTTGTGAGTATTCTCCAAAAGTTATGAACTCACTCCAACCTGGCTTTGTTTTCTTCATGGTAATTTCACGATTGGAAATGATCTTATTTATGCATTTATAAATTGCTTTGCATTCTTATTTATTGTTCTACCCTCACTAGACTGCAAGCTGAGTGAAAGCCAGGGTGTTGTCCATTTTCTCCACTTACACAGCTCTAGTAAGTAGACAATACCTGGTATGTGGTCAACACAATGAACGAATGAACAAGAATTTGGATGATAGTGGTGGTATTCACGAGTCATTCCTACCTGGCTAAAGGAACTGGCATGCAATCAAGTTTCATTTGCGTACAAAAATGAAATGACACCCTACCTCGTCAAGAGTGTGCTGACTCAAATCTATAAAGGGTCAGATGAAGCACAGTTATTTTTTTGAAATAAAGTGAAAAGCATAAGCCTATCCACTCACTTAAAGATTAATACTATTTTTAATCCATGTAGCTCACTGAATTTGTTTTAAACCCAATATTCCTTTAATTATTTATTTATTTCATAATAGTACGTATCTTATTCATAATGGCCATTCAAGAGACCATGAAATTGCCTGGTAAGCTACAGTCCATAATTCAGCAGAAATGGCTCAAGGAAAGGAAACCTGAATGCCAATCCCACAAATAAAGTATGTCATCAGATTTTAACTTCACCCAATACCATACCAAATACCAACTGGCAGGGCTTATTCTTGGGTATGAGGACATGCTCAGTATTTTATATTGAGCTGTTCTTTTCTGTGTAAATCTGGAACACAGGACACAGATTCAACGTGGAGATGGAAAGAGAACTGACACGTGACAAAGATAGAGAAGATACACAATACAATTCAGCAGGCAAGGGTGGCCGGGAGCAGATCCAGGGAGAAAACTAAACTGATTATATAACTAGAATTTCCATTTGCTTCTCAAGAAGAAGGGCTAAAAAAAAAAAAAAGGCTAAAATAAAACCTTGTGATAAAAACCTTATAAGTGACTGAATTTGAAATACAAGTTGTTTGCATCAACTCCAAGATGAAACAATGTGTTTTTTTCCATTATACTCCAGGAAATAGATGCTAAATAACCCCTTTAAGTTTTCTCTGGCATCATTGATTATATCCATAGAAATTAAGAAGAGAAGGCAATTAAGAGTAAAATTTAACAGTGTTCTGCTGCTGTTAATTTACTGCCTGACTCAATCAATGCATCACCCTGGATAGAAATCTATGCCCCCCTCCATGAGCTAGAAAATTCTATGATGCCCTTTCAGCTAAAATGATAATAATCACAAGAAACCAAAGAACTAAGAGGCAGGAACCATACAAAGAGGTGAAAGAGTGAGTTGCTAACAATAGTTTAATCCATATTTTTAAAGAGGCCACTTAAGTTGAAAATAACAAACCTTTTGAGTGGTTCTGTTTATTTTAGTACTTGCTAATTTGGGAATTCATGAAATGGTACATAAGCCACACTCATAACAAAAGGTAAATTTTCCCTTTTTCTGAGAGGTAAAATATATATGTGCCACTGAATTTCAATTTGCTTGTCAAGAAATAAAAAGAAGTCCTGGGTATATGTCATGATTTAACCTGAAAATGCCTGGTTACTCTCAAAGGAGATTATACTATTTAAGAAAAGATATCAGCATATTAGATAAGCCCAAAGCTTAAACAATTCACTCTGTGACAATGAACTTTCCTCACGATACAGTTTGAGACAAAATGAATGGTAATGAGATATAAATAACTAGGGTATCTTGCTTTCCATAAAAATGAATCTGTTATCTATTAGGTTTACCTAACTTGTATTTTCTTCTTAATTATATTTTATTAAAACTTAAGTTTATGTGTATATGTACACATATTCATGAATACTCAAAAATACATTAAAATATAAAGAAAAAAGCAAAAATCGTCTCTTCTCCTGAGCTCCTTTTTTTACCTACTACTGTACTTTTATGAGCCAAAATGTATTCTATGTCATCAATGCCTCACAGTCACTAACTTTCCTACTGCTGTACAGTGTGATTTTCCCATTTTTCTTACCATGAACTTACTTGTTGCAACCTAGGAAATGGCTCTAGGAGCAACTGTTTCTTTTCTGTAAAAGTATTAACTCGTTATGCATTCACAGACAAAGGTGCTCCCAGAACTCCGGCTGTCATGGGAAGAGTAACCAGAAAACCAGCAGAGATGGACACATCTACCGATCTGCCTTGAGTCACAGGACAGTGCCAATGGGATTACCCATGATTCCATTGGAAGAAGGCAAACAGGAGCATAAGGGCAACTGCCCCCTGCCTGAGAACAGATGAACATAGTAACTGAGGCAGGTTTTCATTCTTAACAACATTATGATGATATGTTGTGGTAGGTTTGTGCTCTATCACCAGAGTTTCCACAAAAACCATAGAAGCCACTGTTACAGAAAGGGTATAAAAATAAGGTGAGGGAGGTATATGGATCAATGCTTCAGTCCCTCTTCAAGCTCTCGACCCTACCAAGACTCAGTGAGAATAAGCAGGGAAGCTGAGTGAAGGTTCAATTCCGGTAGGAAAGAAAAAACAAAACAAAAACTGGGTCACATAGCCAGGTTCAACTAGCTAAAAACTTTACATGGGATGTGTACATGTATGCAGCATTTTTAGTGTGGACCCCTTGAGGACATACTAGCCAGGTTAGTTGTACTCTTTTTTCTTCCCTATCTTGGACTCTGAGAGCAGATCTTTATTTGTTTTGTATTTGGGGTTTTGAAGATCTCACTTTAAGAAATCTTAAATATGATCTTTCTCTTTTTAAATATGTCTTTAAAATTTTCTGAGAGTGTCTGGTACAGGGATTCTCAGTGTGTGGTCCAGATTATCAGTAGCGTCAGCATCACATGGGAAGCTGCAGGAAATGCAAATTCTCAGGCTGCGGTCCAGTTCTAGGGAATCAGAAACTCTGGCAGTGGGTCTCAGCAACTTGTGTGTTAACAAGCCCCTCAAAGTCCTATCTCCTCCTGTCCCTTGCATCTGTGTGGGTGAATGTTCATTCTCTGTGTTTCTGGGCTCCACTCCCGGGAAGGAGCAGGGGATGCTTTGAACCTGGAACACGGAGGAGAGGAAGACATCCCCACAGAGACCTTGCTTCTGAATGCAGTATCTAAAAATACTGTTCAACTTCTTTTATTGGGATGGTTATGCTCCCACTGGCATCTATCTCGTACCTTATGCTAAAAGTGTGCCTCTCCCTGGACCTGAGTGACAGTATTAAAAAATAAAAATCCTTTACTCATGGAGGAACCGGACTCCAGAAAGTGAGTGGTGAGGGGAAAAATAAAATCATCCTGCCAGCCTTACATCAATTTCTTCCATGAGGTAAGAGGGAGAAAGAACCCCGATGAATGAGATGGGCTCTAAAGTTTCCTCCCCAATCTGGAATTCTGCGATTTGAATATGTACATTTTGCTTCTTTCCCTTTTTAACTTCACTAATGCCACCTCTAACCGATTTCCACCTAAACTTTTGCTGTAGGGAGAGGAGGCATGAAAAAAAAATCCTCACTTCCCTTTCCTACTGAGAGCTAAAAATGTTATTTCTTAAGCCCACTTCAAGATTGGAGAAAAGACCAAAAAAAAAAAGATTGGAGAAAAGACCCTAAAGTCTTTCAGAGATGATGAAGCAGTTGTTCCTCTCTCAAACTCCAATAAAGGGTCTGAAGTGTGTTTGTTTCCCTAAATAACAAAGCAGTGGTTAATTGCTCTGTGAATCTGAACAAAGGAGTATTGAAAACATAGCAGGTTTAAAGATGAGTCCAACACAGCTTCATCATGTTTTCCAGAGCTTCAGATATTTCTGATTACGCATCAGAAGTTTACCTCTATTTATCATTTTCTTTTATTTCACCGGGATATTACTACTTCATGAGCATTTGGGGCATCTTCAAATGAAAATCTTATATGGGCAAATAGGGAACTAGGGAAAAGGCAGCAATGAGATTTCTTTGTATTGATCTTATCACTCATTTCAAAGATGAGATAATACTTTCTATCAACTGCAAACAACTTCATTTAGCTCCCATAAAACTAGTATTAGTTCCATTTATTTTGTTCTCAGAACCAGGATTTAGATATATTCATTCAATTCTCAGAAACTGTATTTTGCAAAAATGAACATTCAAAGCTGAATCACTGCTTACTTTTCCGAGTGCATTAAAAGATAAAGAGAACCAAAAGAAAAACATGTCTTTGAAATTAGTCCCTGCTTTAAAATTTTTATTTATTTCTAAGATGTAAATTATCAACTTAAGATCAAAGTATAACAGTCCACATATTTTTCAATAATTTCAGGTGCTCAATACTCTAAAACCTATCTAGTATTTTTCTTTTTAAATGTTGTTACTGCTTATTACGTTAAAGGTTAGGAACTTATTACTTGTAGTGGCTGCTGTGGCTTGGATCCCCCCTAAGGACCAAGAGGTTCATTCTCTTGGCTCCTGAGGTAGCTGACAGCTCCCTGAGAACTGCCCTCAGCTGAAGAGAGCTTTCTTGCCCAAAGTCATACTCTCCCCCAAGGGGCACCCTACATTCAATGACTGCCAAATGTGAGGATAAAAGGGCCTAATTCTTCGCCTAAGAAAGAACAACTCTGAAGGGCTGTCCCTGTGGACTGGCTGAGGCTTTGCTATGACTATACTGCCACTCAACTCTGCCTTCTGCCAGCCCTGCTTCTTTGCCACGTATCTCCCACAGGTGTTGATCCTGAAGACTTTACTTAATATACTTCCTGCAAGCAAATATGTCTTCAGGTTTGTTTCCCAGGGAACCTACCTAAGTTATCACTAAATATAACGTGATTTATCCTTTCCTGCAGCAGTTGTGATACAGTTTTTAAATAGTGGAAAACGCTATTCAAATTCGTCTCTACTCCAATCATATAGGATCCTCACCTAAGCAGCTCTAAGTGACCTACATATGGAGTGCTTGTTTTATGGACCACATAAAACATCTGGAAATGTCACACTAGTAGTTGCCATTACGTTATTTATTTCCGATGGAGTATCTATAGAGCCTCTTAAGAAGACTGGGGTAAATGATGAACTTAGACTCAAAATTCCGTGTCCTAGTATTGAACTGAGTTAATGGCTTTGGACAGACCACTGAACTTTCCTGAGCCTTCTTGGAAATGATAAAACAGCGAACAAGCAAGTGATCCCTGTTTCAAAGAAAGCTGTAATTCTGGCTTATCAAATATCCATCTACTGATTCATACCATATGCTGCTGTAGGAGAATAAGACCAGGTGACAAAAAGGCTTCATGGATTCATCTCCTTACCTAAGAGTGATAGTGTAAACTATTGCAAAGCAGAGTCTGCAGGAAAACTTCGTCAGAATCCCAGGATACTTATTTAAAATGCAGATGCTTGGACACCCCCACCTCCCGCCTACTGAACCAGAATCTCTGTGTGCTGGTGTTAGGGAAATAGCATTTTAAGCGAACATTTTTGGTAACTCTTATGCAACCTGAAAAGTTATGGAACAGGGGCAGCTGGGCGGGGCTCAAGGAGGGAAAGAAGGTCTGAAACAACAGCTATTGTGGATTAGCTACAATAACAAAGAATTGCCACTGGGAGCTCAGGTGAGAATGGATGACATCATTTTACATAGTGTCCATGCAGTCCAAGACTTCATGTACTTCTTGGAAACTCAGGAATGGGTTTGAAGGTAACGGACTTTTCCATTAATCCAGAGCTGGGGGCTGTATCAGATAGGATACAGTGAGAGAATGCAGACATGGGTTGCCAGGTTCACAGTTCTGGTGCAAGGCTGTTTCAAACAGCTGTCACTGAGATCTAAGTCTGGGGAGGAAGGACACCAAGACCAATTGGGAGCTGACAGACTGGGGAAATACAGAAGGACCCAAAGGTTCCCAGGAGTGGTAAAATCAAGTTCAGCAGGAGCAACAGAGGAGATGAAAGGAACAGAAGTTTCAAGACAGAGAAGAACATCTAAGAGCTGAAATACATATGGCAACTCTATTTCTTATAAAGATGATGCTAGAAGCCTGGAAAAGTTGCTACTATTCTTTTGCAATTCCTGGGGTGACTAAGTAGATCTCATATTTCAAGTCTGCGGAAAGCTCATTTAAAAAACTATCGCAGCCATGGCTGTACATTTCCAAGTTGCTAGAGGTGCTCCATTGGTAACGAACATCTGTTAAGCTGCTTCGTCTTCCACGGGATGTGCAAAGAAGTAATTTTTCACTGCAGTCCTTCTCCTTAAGCTTCATTTATTCAGATGCGCCCAAAATTTGAGTTCAGATGTCCAGCAGAGTGCCAACCTGAGAAGCTGTAGAAGTTACTGCATCTTTATCAATAAAAAATAAGCAAGCAGAGGATCATAGGGAATGTGTGCGCCTCAACTACAATGTAAACCGTGTGCCTGTCATTTAACTCATGGGGTTGATGAATAACATCCCAGGAATAATGAGGATTCTGCTTGACAAATAGTTCTTTAGAAATTATCTAACACAATTTTGACATATTGCTGTTTGTCAAATTATTCCTGCGCCAGATGCTTACACGAAATCTGTTGCCTGTTTTGCCAAATGGCCTCGCTGCACGTTTTCTCATTAGATAGCACTGCTATTCTATGCAGAGGATGTATCAAAATATAATTGAGGACAAAGAGATTTGTGTTTGTATTCTACGCCCACAGTGCCTGTTGCCACTCCACACCACCACTCACCTGTTAGTTCAAGCCCACTTACACCCCATCATCTCATTTTGGGCGTCCGGGATGTACCAGTCACTGTGTATAGGACTACAGTGTGCATATAGATCACAATGGGAGGGAAGAGTGGCTTGAAGAAGAGCTGTCTTTATAATGTGCACAATTTCTGCCATTTTTGAAACATGCTGGATTTTCTGATTGGAGACATTTTCACATCCTAATATAGGACATGTCGCTCCCCGGCACAAATAGGGTGAGAGCCATCTGCAACGGCTCTCTTGTCAAGGCACAGGATTTGGGGAACTACCTCTGACCCATCATTCTTAGTAAGAATTCGAAAATCTTGAGTTGGGTAGCTTTGAATGTAAGCGAGCACTTAACGTCTCTAGAGATTAATCCGTTCTCTCAATCTTAGTGAAATAAAGCAATGCCATGGCAATGAGGAAAAAAATGAGTATCTAACTACTTGTAGCGTTCCAAATGAATTTATATTATCATTCAAAGAGATGAGTAGATGAGAGCCCATGATTGACAGCTACAGTATTCAACATTTACAATTCCCTCTTCAGGGATATTCAGAATCGACTGAAAAAGAATTCAGTGTTTAGGAACTACCCAGGGGTACTTTCAGTAAAATGTTTTAAATAATGATTGTCCAAAGCTTGCTGGACACTTTGTAAATGTCAGAAACGCATTAAATATGTTAAATGGTCATGTTCAATATCTAGAAAACAACACAAGTGATTTACAATCAATTTCACACTTGCCTTGGAACAACTCCCTGGTGGAAGACAAAAATGTCCTCTTTGTCTGGGCATGCTAATGCCAAGTCTTCATTTTGGTCCCGTGTTTAAACTCACATGGCTACTCAACACACCACATGGGGAATTATCTGGAGAGTAAGATATATGCTTTGGAGCTGAATAAAAGTTCCCTGTTCAGTGTGAGTTCCACGGCTGGGTAAGGATAGTAGTGGATACGTTCCATGGAAGTGGGGTGTAAGAGAAAGTACCTTGCCTCCTTGGAGTTAAATTCCTATCCTCCGACCACAGCCCCTTAACCTTCAGGCTTTCTCAGGTTTTTCCTCTCACCATCCCTACTCTTTACCATCATCAAAGCACTCGGGTACTTGGTCCTTTTATTTTCTCCAAGCCCATCATCCCTTCCCCTGGCTTCTCTTTCTTTCTTTGGTGGTCATATGAGCCACTCCCTCATAAGCCATCTGGATTCCTTCATGGTTCCAACCTACCATCACATGTGTCCAGAAACACCTTGATGCAGAAACAGTATTACACTCATCTTTTCACCATAAAATATTTGGCCTCCAACCCCAGGCCATCAGAACTTCTCTTTATCCCTTTTACTTATTAGCCAATTCTCCGTGTCATTTTGCAGTGGGTCATTGACTATTCCAAATCTCCCCCTCTCTTCTCAAGCTCACACAGTTCTCTCTTGGCACGTGGCTCCCACCCCTGTCTCATGGAAAGAGTCTAATTCATCAGTATAGTCTTTATCAGCTTTCTATCCCCTGTCTTTACATGTCTATATACCTGTGTATACCTGTGTACCTCTGTTTTTCCTGTTTCAGAGATTGAGTTTTACCTCCTTTTTTTTCACAGCCAACCCCTCCATGCTTAGAACATAGTAAGTACTCAATAAATATGTTTTGAATTTACAGATGAATGTACAGATGGAGAGAGAAAATGACAGGGATATGAATTCAGGGATAAAGGTCTAATAGCCTTTATTTTCTTTGTGATGTAGGAGTACCTTTATCACCATGCCTTTATCCCTTTGAGACATCACTGAATCAGTCACTTACTTTCTGGTGTATGCTCACAAGTTTCTCCTTTCCTGGCAACTTCCTTTAAATCTTATTAATACGTTCAAATCTTTACCATTCTAGGTACCAATTTCTCTTCTCCTCTTGTAACCAACATTTCTCATGCATTGGTTTAACAGATGTTTCTTGAGAGCTTATGAAATATGATGCAGTGTGGTTCAAAGAACTGTCAAGGCTCACAACATTCATTTCCTGACTACCCGTTCATTTCGTGAGTGGAGTGACCAGATATAATTTAGCATCTCAATCTGGAGGCTGCTGCTTCTTGGATAGGATGTTGGGACAACAGGTATAAACCGAGTCATCCTATTTATTATCCGCTGTGGTATAAAAAGATAGTCTAATAAGAGTGAAATCGAGAGCCTGGGCTCTGGAGTTAGACTGCCTGAGTTTGAAACTTTGGCTCCACCACTTCCTTGCTGTTTCCTTGGAAAAATTACATAACATCTCTGTCCCTCAGTTTCCTCACTCTAACAAGGGGATAACCACAGCACCTCATGAGGTTATGGTTTTAAATGAGTTAAAATGTAAAGCACTTAGGACTCTGCCAGCCATGTAGTAAGTGCTGTCTAATTATTATTGGTATCTGGCATTGTCCTTATACTGCCACTGTAATTGCTTTCACTAAGATTAACAATGAACTCCAAATTTCCAAAACGAATGGACCAACTTCGCTTCTTATTGCATTTGACACTTCTTAAAAATCTACTTCCTTGGCCTCTGTCATACCCTCATATCTAGATTCTTTGCATTCTTGTTTGTTTGTTCTCTGTCTGGGTCTATTTTGTGGGATACACTCCTCAAATGTGCTGTTTCCTTGGCCTCTGTCATACCCTCCTATCTAGATTCTTTGCATTCTTGTTTGTTCTTTGTCTGGGTCTATTTTGTGGGATACACTCCTCAAATGTGCTGTTTCCTTGGCCTCTGTCATACCCTCCTATCTAGATTCTTTGCATTCTTGTTTGTTCTTTGTCTGGGTCTATTTTGTGGGATACACTCCTCAAACGTGCTGTTTCCTGGGCATCTGCACATGAGCCATTCTTGAACCTCAGGCTTCCCCTGATTGATGGAATTCATTCCTAAGGCTTCACCCACCAACTAACTGCTGCTGACTAGTTAAAGCCAGACTCTTAACCCAGATCTCGCCTCTTATTTCACGCTCATGCATCCAACTTTCTACTGAAATTGATACTTCCAATTTACCTCCAACTCAACCTGTCCAAAATGGATCTCGTCTTCTTCACCCTAAATCTGCCTTTGCTTTCTTATTCCGTTACTTGACTGAACCACCACCGGCCTCCATGCACAAAGTAGAAACCAGAGAAATCATCCTTTTCTCCTCTTACCCTCAGAGCCAATGAATCATGAACTCCGTGATTACATCACCTGTGGATTTTATGAATCCACCTCTCCTTTCCAACCTCAGCACCATAGTTTCAACTCTCACTCTTATCACTCCTTGTCTGCATCCTAGCAACCAGCCAACTGTTCTACCTGCCTCCAGGTTTGCTTCATAAAATCCATCTTCCATGAGTCCATCAGTCCATGCTGTCTTTGGCAAGACGGGCTGCAAACTCAAATGTCAATCTGAAAGGCAGGTGCTGTGAATGAGTAAAGCAAGCTACTATAAGAAAGGAAATACTGTCTCTCCCATTTTTCTTGAAGCACATGGTCCTCTTGATCTATTTTTCACTTTCCCACTTTTGACACAGACACGAGTATGGAGAAATATTTCTTTGCTATAGGAAAAAGATGCAATAAGCCTGATGATAAATGGCCTCACTTATTTGGGCTCAGTGCTGGCAAGGATACAAAGCGTGGTGGCATCAAGGCCACCTGGAGAGCCCATGTGCGGTCCAAATGTGACAGTCATTAGTTAGCTAAGGCCAATAGATGCTGTATGGAACAGGAACTCAGGGATGTGGGATCTTTCCGTTTTTTGGAAGGAGTGTAGTCTCCTGATTTCCAAATATAGGAAGAATTTTAAAAATTCAATATACAGGCCAAACACGTCCGTAAACTAGATTTTTCCAGATTTGCAACCAATTTGCAGTCTCTTCCTAAAACATAAATTTGATCAGGTAAATCACTTGTTCAGAAAACATGACGGTGCTCCATCCCCTATGGAATACAGTCCAAGATCCTTGGACTTACCATGGGGTAAGAACGCCCATGTTCTGACCTCAACCTCTCCCCTCTTAATCTGTCAAAAATCTCTCTCCTCTCTAGAAATTTACGCTCTGGCAATGGCAAAATGAGTCTCATTTCCCGCATTCATAAGCTCATATCTCACTTCTGTGCTACTTGCTATGCTGCCCCCTCTAACGGTAACGTCAATACCTCTTTTATTGCCTAACTTCTATTCAGCCTAAGGCTTGGTGTATCACCTCCTACAGGAAGCCTTCCCTGCCTCTTCTCTGTGCATTTCCATCTCACTGCACTTCCTTCACTATTTTATGGTGATGTGACTATTTCCCACAGTAGACTCCGACCTCCTTGAAGGCAGTAACCTATCTTATTCATTTGTACTTTAGCATGAAACCTATCCCAATGTGGACACACAGTAGGCAGCCAATAAAACATTTTTTTAAACAGTAAGAATGAAAGCTGAGTAACAGGCAAATCACATTTTATACTACCTTATAGTTGCTCCTCAAGTAATAATCAAGGTCCCTTAGAATTAATAAAGGGTTTTACACCTCATAGTCATTTCCAAGTATGTTATTTTTTTCTTTACATCAGTCCCATAAGAGAGGTCTATTCCCATTTTACAGTGAGAAAACGAAAATTCAGAGAGGTTAGGAGACTTATTCAGGTGACACAATTACAAAGAAGTTACTAAATTCTACTTCTGCTGCCTTTCTTATTCAGTTTTCCTTTTATAACATCAGAGCTACTCTTAATGTAGTTCAGAGTTTCAGTGGGTAGAATTTAGAGGGTCTGTGACCTTAAGTGGGGAAAAAATGACATCTTCACTTTCATTAACCTTTAACTGAAATTTAGCACCTCCTTCAATTATCTAAGAAGGCAACAAACCACACTAGAATCAGCAGCCTGTGACTCTGTCACAAATGGAGTCACAAAGATTTTCATATCATAGTACAGCTGTTAGAGATTCTTTACAATATCGCTTATGCTCTTCATTATTCCAAACTGCTTTGGAATAATGGCTGCTTTTAGATTCGCTCATGGATCTTGTAACTTATCACATTAATGAAGGAGCATGTATGTTACTCTCTCACAGATTTACTTCTAAAAATATTTTAACAACTGCATTTTAATATATATGACTTCCTTAGTTGCCCCATGCGTTTTGTTTTACGCATTTAAAACATTATTCTGAGAAGGGCTCCATGGTACAAAGCAGATTAGCAAATTCTCCTTCATACATTGTCCCTTTAATAGGACGGTACCCCAGGGGTGCACACCCTACTGCTCCCTCTGGCAGAAATGATCACACACTCCACAGACTCTGCAGTAGACTTCCTGGGCTCACAGCCCAGCTCTGCTACTTACTACCACTGAATCTGTAGATTGGACAAATCATTTAACCTTGGTGATTTAGTTCTCTCATGTGTACCTATTTTATGGGATTGTTTCAAGATTAACCAAGTTAAAAAGTGGCAAGTTGTGGGTCATTTCTGATTTTTCTGATTGCTACTTAATACGCTCTTTCCTTCCAAGCCAGAGCATAGTTTCAGAATCCTTCCCAATACAGCATTGCATCCGCCTTGAACAACTGACCAGAGGTGACTCAAGAGGTGGAAATTATTTGTCAGCCTTGGAATTATTGTGTCGACGGGCCTGGCTGCACTTCTCCATGTTTTTGAGTTACACGACTCTACGAAAACATACACTTTTATAATTTTCAACTACCGTCCACACTCATCTACCTATTATCTACATCTCTGAAATGAACTTTGGGCTTGTTAATGATCAAACCAGAAACTAGAGAGGTTGGGAGAAACGGTCCCAGGTGCCTGGGGCCAGGCATTTCTATAGAGTGGACAAGAGGCTCACTAGTGGAACAAGTGGATCCAGAAAAAGTGACACACTGTGGATGAATCTAGTGACCACATCCGGAAAATTCAGGGCTGGGAAATTTGCAGTGGGCAGCCAGTACTATGGTGGTTGTCAGACCACAGTTCAAGCCTGCTCTGGCATTCACTAGTGGGTGAACTTGAGGAAGTCGTTTATCAGTCTAAGGCTAGGTTTTCCTTTCTAAGGAATAGAATATGCTACAACAAATGTCACGAGGCTGCCGTGATGTGTGTTGGAGGTGATAGGCATAAATACAGGAATAGTACATGGCATATTTAGGGATATTCAACAAATGCTATCGATAGTTTCCTTTCCTACTCCTCACTTTCAAAGTATGGGACATCATTCCAGTACCATAAAGATTCTCTTAAGGTTTCTTATCCAAATGGTGACAGCAGATGACTTAACACCATCAAACAGAATCTGATTCCTCAACGTTTACTGCTGGACAAACTCAAAGATGCAATCAGCAGATTAGTTGATGTCCCGAAGTATGGTGATCAAAAGCTAGGAAGTCACCACAATGAAACATCTCTCCCTTTTGACTACTCCATGCCACCGAAGATTATCTCGTCCAGCAGTAACTGTCAGGTTACCTGGTTCTGTCCAACGGGCACCTTGCTGTACTTCTTGTGTTGTGTCTAATTAACTGGGCATGGCAGTGAACCATTCGTGACATTGACAGAGCCCCTTCATCATCTCGGGAGGGAAAGCTAACCACTGCGTCTCTTCCAGGAGCGAAAGGTTTGAGATCAAAGCTGACTTTGTGATTATTTTGAGATGTCGGTCTTCTATCCATCTAGTAGAAATTGGGTACTGAGTGTACAATTCAATTCCCTTTAATTTTCACTCCTTAATGACAGGCATATATAAATAATTTGTCCTTATAATTGACTGTGCTGCTGGAGAGCTCACAGTGAATTACTGGCTCAAGGCAATAAAGGGAACTTGAATGAAAAGAAAGGGGCCAGGTCTCTTGCCATCTTCTACACTCACTTCCCTATTCTTTAGCCAGGGGTCTGCAAACATTCCGCAAAGGAACAGATATTCAGTGTTTTTGGCTTTGCAGGCCGTATGGTCTCTGTTGCGACTATTCATCTCTGCCATTATAGTGTAAAAACGGCCCCACGTGGACAATGCATAAACAAATGAGACTGGCTGTGTTCCAATAAAGTTTTATTTACAAAAACAAATATCGGTAAGACTGGGGGTGCAAGAAGTAGTCTGCTGACATCGGCTTCAGGCTAGTGATTCTCACAGAGGGATCTCAAGAGCAGCAGCAGCAGCACCACTAGAAGATGTTTTAGAAATGATATTTCTGAGCCTAGATGTACAGAATCAGACACCTTGAAGATGAGGTCCAACACTCTGTTTTAAGAAGCCTTCTAGGTGATTCTGATGCATGAGAACCACTGCTTTAGCCTAGGGGACCACATGTCTGATCCAAATAGAATTCCCTCTTACCTAGTTGACAGCTAGAATTCATTTCAAAAAATGTCCATGCTGAATGCTAATTTTTACGTCTGTAACTACATCAGTATTTATATATTTGTTCAATATAAATTATCCATGGAGAATTCCTCAGAGAAAATTAGTTTGCCCATACTTCACTGCATAGGTCGTTTGTTCATTTGTTGACTGATTAAAACAATCATCTTGTAAAGCGGGTAATCCTTCAGTGCTAAATTCTACAAAGGTGCACATCTTACCACCACACAAATTTGGATCAAATTATACACTGTTTGGTCTACAGTCAGAAGATTTTCCTCCAACAGGGCTGTAATGGTTGATATCACTTTCACAAAATGCAAAATTAAAAATGGCAGAAATAGACCATGTATTGTACATAACCTGCTGAGCCTGTGTCTTAGTAAATCTGTTAGTTTTACAGTAAAGGGAAGGAAACGCTCAAAAGGCAAAGTTTATAAAGTCTGAAATGCCTTAAAGATGTAAATATGAGCATGTCAGAGTCCGATTTAGTTATCATTGGGTTACTACAGAAATAAACACAGACAGTGACTGTAATTATCAAGATAATGTCCGAGTCATTTAAAATTACTGGACACTTATTCATTAGATAGATTTTAAAAATATATTATTCCAAAACAACTTTGTAAAATATATGATATTCAGAAGAGCTGGAGCAACGCTTAAGTTTTAGGGATTGCAAATGGTAAAGGTGGGACTTGAACCCAGATTCACCTTACTTAAAAGAAGGGCTAGCAACAGTAGCATTTTATATTACATGTACGTAGCAGAATATTCACATTCCTGCAATTATTCTTAGAGACATATGGTTCAAAGATCAGCTCTTCATTGAAGATTTCTACTCTCTTCCATGGTGTAGCACTGTTACTGAAAAGCCCAGGCGAGGACTACATTTCCCAGGCTCCCTTCATTTAGGAAGGGTCATGTGACTACTCTCAGCCGATGGCATGTGAGTGGAAATAGCGTGTGTCACAGGAGGGTGAGAGAGCAAAAAAATAAAGCAGATTTGAGAATTGCTTCTAGGAAATAACATTGGAAGTGGTCCCTGGTGGGTAGACATTATGGGGAAAAAGTAGATCAGGAGCCTTCTGAGTGTTTGAGGGAACTTGTTGCCCTCAGCAACAATAAGATCAGGTTTAAAAAAAATGGTGATCCCTTTGAGCTTAAAAAAACTCTTGGGCTCCCAAATTAGTATGAATAAGATGTATGCTGTAAAAGCCACAGAGTCCCAAGGAGGGCACATTGCCTGCCACTCCCTTCATATGATGCCATGGAGGATGATGGACAAGGACAACCTACCGGAGGGCAGAGGCAGGGCCATGGAGGGAGAGGGACCAGGAGACCCTCCCACATTCCCTGGGCAGGGGTCCTGACAATGCCTACTGGGCAGGATTTCAGATTATTAGGAAATGGTGACTGCTGTTTTTTCCCCTTTCTTTCCTCCTCTGAAAGAGAGTTTTTAAATTAATTCTGCCCCTGCTCCAACACCTATATATTTGGTATGTGGGGTGGGTTGAGGCATAGATCACTCATGTGATGGTTTCTGGGAAGCCAGACTATAAGAGGAGTCTCACTTAGACCTGATGAAGAAAATACTCATGAGCTAGAGACCCTGAACTTTGGGCTGTCTCTCTGGGTGAGAGGAAGGGTGTGCTGTGTAAATGGGGAGATATTGGGTGGCTGGACTTAAGTATTGTGGAAGACACAGCTAGCCGCCTTCAAGAGCCCCTGTCCTTATTTCATAGAGGAGGGATGTGATTGGGAAGAGGCTGCCTTGCTAGGGACCCTGTTTTCCAGCTGTCTTGCAACACGGTGGGACCATTCACAAACACAATGTGAGGAGAAGTGAGGTGAGCCGTCTGGACCAAGGTGGTAAAGAAACAGGTGGGCCTTCTTCCCTGTCTGCCCCTTGATGTGGATGCCCCAGTAGCCAAACATCACAGAGCCACGATATGGAAGGATGGAAGCTTCTGAACTACTACCTGGAGGGGAGCCATAGCCATTCAGGTATACATGAATAGGTTGTGATGTAGTTGAAAAGTAAACACCCACCATGTTATGCCCATGAATCAAGAGTACTACATTGAATTACTGCCCCTCAACCCTTAGCAGATGCCCAGTGGAGAGAAAGTCTTTAGGAAAGATTGTCTGTGGGATACTTAATCTATTCCCTCCTCTGGGCACTAAAATCTATTTCTGGTTTCAGCCAGACCAGCTGAGTACAGATGCCTGCACTGGGCTATTTTGCACATATGATCTCTAGAATTACATTTATTGACTTGTGGGAGGCCCTCAGCCCACACTGAGGACTGTTGGCAAAGCATCCCATGAATTTTGTGATGTATGGTACAGGTGCCCTCCCCCTTTTCTTTCCTCTTTCATTTATTCACTAAATATGTATTGGCAGCCACTACATGTCATACGCTCTACTAGGATGTTGGGATGTGATGACGTTATGACAATTTTACGCAGTCTCCTCGTTATTTAAACCTGGAGAGAGTTCTCTCTAGCATTGTTCCAGAAATAGCTATTTCTCTCTTAAGCAGTTGCCTGGATTAAGCTGGGGACCTTCTGAATCTTACAACCACTCTTGTTTCCTTCTTTGCACTGCCTGTTAGAAGGCTTCAAGCCAATTTGTAGCCCACTGCTGGCATATTTATAGGTCCCTATGGCCTACTCTCTGTATCTTCACATCCCTCTAGGCCTCCTCTTAAGTCTCCTACCCTCATATTCCCTGCAGCCTGACTTCTTTCACGTTTGTATTATATTTTCTCTCTCCCTGCTGTGTTGGGTATATCCATCTAAGTCACCTTTACCCTTTCTTTTTTTTTTTTTTTTTTGGGGGAC
>NW_020173397.1:12370041-12432016 GCF_003031525.2 Neophocaena asiaeorientalis asiaeorientalis
GCATGTGGGATCTTCCTGGACCTGGGCATGAACCCGTGTCCCCTGCATCGGCAGGCGGCCTCTCAACCACTGCGCCACCAGGGAAGCCCACCTTTACTCTCTTTCAGAATATTTATACATGAAAAGGGGAAAGAGCAGAAACAATTTTCAGCACCATTTAGAGGTTCCTAATAAAGTGGGCTGAATCTGGACAACAGAAGTGGAGTTGGCTGTCTGTGAATGAGAGCCAAGGTATCAGGAAGATGAGCATCTGTCTCCCTGGGCACCAAGGATTACTGATATCCAGTGACTCGCTGTCCATCTTTGAAGCTCTATGTTGATTTAATCCCAACTTTTCACAGAGACATCTGTTGGTTCCACATTTGCATTCAATTCAACTCAGAGCCCAAGTTTTGGAATGGACTCTGAGCAACCCTGTAACATATTCTATTTCGTACAATGTACACCTGCTTGCCTCATATTTGGGGACTATGTTATTAGATGATCAATTAATGACCACTGGCTCACATTTCAACATTAGCCTGGAACTCAAGAAAGCAATTTGGCCCCAACTTGCCTTTCTAAATGTTTTTTTTCCTGTTACTCCCCAAGGCATCAGCCAGGCTAATTTGTGTCCTTTGGAATATGCCTTGCGATTTCCATCTCTCTGTCCTGTTTCTCCTATTAATTGTGACTGCATTAAGAACAATAGCTTACATTTATTCAGCACTTATCTGCCAGGTATTTGTCAATCACTTTACTTGTCAACTCACTTAATTCTTGCAGTGATCCTATCAGGGAGATGCTATTATTTTTTCCACTTTTACAGATGAGGAAACTAAGGACAGAGGGGTAAGAGTTAAATTCCTTTCATGCCTATATTACATTTTATCTTTATCTTGCTGTGTTGAATATAACCATATAAGCCACCATTAATGTTTTATGGAATGTTTGCACATGAAAAATTAAAAGAGCAAAATATCAATAATTTCATTTCCAGAAAGAGATGAATTCCAACTCACACCGCCTTCCTCACCAGCCCATGCTCTTGGCTGCTACACCTTTGGTTCTCAACTCGGTTTACACTTTAGTATCCCTCATGGAGCTCTCAAAAAATACAAATACCCAGGCCCCACCCCAGCTCAATTAAATAAAAATACCTAGAGATGTTGGTCAAGACATTGATGTTTTTCAGAACCTCTCTGGGTGATTCTAATGTGCTCCTGGGTGAATTCATTGTACTCTTCAATCCTCCTAGCCTGAAGTATCTCCTCTTCCCATGGTGAAGACGTCTTAATCCCAGTGTGCTTCTCATTTTTTCCCTCTTAGTGGAATCAACTCCCGCCTTGCCACAGTGATCCTGATTCATTACCAAAAGTTCTCCTGAAGAACCCTGGAATCTTGTTCTAGACCTTTTGAATACGCACAAGTCAGGGCTTTCCAGTCTTCTGGCTAATTAGATGCTAGGGTTTCCTCTGGGATGCACATTCTCTTACATCATCTTCACTTTGAGTGTTGTCAGCAAATTTGATATACTTTGCTGACTGAGCATTGACTTAAATATCAGAATTGACCTGCATCTTTTCTGGCATTTCTTGGGTGTATTCTCTCTATTGCTTAGAAATGTAAGTCTAGGTACAATGAACAGCAGTTATGGTAGAAGCAATATCTTTAACTCCTTTGCTAGGTAGTGATAAACTCTAAGAAAATCTAATCATGTCACTTACTGGCACAACATCCTTTAGTGCCAGACTCCATCACTCTTGGACAGAGTTCCAATGCCTCAACGTGGTTACCAGGGTGCTGCATGAGCTCACCCTAAGGACTGCTCTGGTCTCACCTCTTCCAGACCTATCCCACGCTCTTCTCTCCCCAGGCACACTGAATGTTTTTCAGTTCCTTGGCTTCATCAAGCCCCTTGTTGACTCCAGACTTTTACATATGCTGTTCCTTCTGCCTTGAACATTTTACTGTATCATCTTACCTGGATACCTAGGTCTCAGTTTGGATGTTAATTCTGCTGGGAAGCCATCCAGAGCCCTCCCCTACCGTGAGTTAACACCCTCACCCCTGCTCTCAGATCATCTGGGTTAATCCTTGTCACACAGTTTTGAAATCATCCATTTCCTGTCATCTCCCCTAGATCTCATAATCATTTAAGCAAGGACCATGTCCTATTGGTCACTCTGTCTCTGATGCTCAGCATCAAAGAGGATGAGTCAGTGTTTGTGGAATGAATCTTCTGATGTGGGCATTTTCCTGGGCCATTTTCTGTATCATTTTTGGTTTAGACATGAGGTAGTATTAGACATTGTTCTTTTGAATTCTATAGATCCTGCAAGATGACATCCTCAAAAATGACAGGTTTTAGACAAATGGGATTAACTCAGAAAGACATACCAAAATTCTGTCTGTCAGTCAGCATCGGAATAATTGAGTATATTGAGTAATTCCACCTTGGATCAAAAGTTCTGTATGAACTATCTCATTTAATATTCTCATAGACTCTTTGACATCACATCCTTTTCCTTTCCTTTTTACAGATGAGGAAACTACAGTTCCAGGGGAATAACATGCTAAAGGACATGTGACTAATTAGTGGCAAAACCAGGTTTGAAATCCAGTGATTCCACACTGCCTTGGAAATGTCCATTCGTCTATCGGGAACGAATCCCATCTTAACATCTTACATGGACGCTTCTAACAGACTTCCTAGATTGAACCCTGTCTCTCCAATCTGGTAGCTGTGTGACCTTCAGCAAGCCTCTTCTCATTTTGAACCTCAATTTCCCTAACAGTAAAATGGGGATAATCACCACAGTACCCACCTCACGCACTGTCATAAAGCTTAGATGTAAAAAAGCTGGTAACGTTCTCAGAGGGGTACCTGACACATAGCGCTCCACAACTTTCAGTTCCTGTAGCCATTATTATCCTTTTCCTGTAAGCGCTGTTAGTATAGTAGAGAATTTTTACTGTGTGCTTGTGGCTTTATTATATTGCTTCTCAACCTCATGTGCTTGAGGATTTTGAAGGGAGCAGGACATGGTAATGTGAGCAACAACCATTTTTCCATTAGCTCCTTCTTTACAAAGTAGGCTCAAATAATGCTCGCATACCGATTTGAATTTTACACACTACCCCAGACTTCAGGAATGGCTGGTCAGGCATCGTGGGGTATATGTGTTATGGGAGTTTTTTTCTTTTTTTTTGCTACATAGAACATGACATTGTCAATTCATAATGAAATGAACTAGATTTTCGCTGCATAGAACATGACATTATCAATTCATAATGAAAAGAACTAGATTAATCAGGAAGAAAATAAACTGATATGAGCCTGTAGTTCTCCACCATGTTTAAATATATCTCAAATTATCAGCCCTTTGCCCTTTAGCCCTTTATTAGGGCATAATGAACCTAGTAGTTAAAATATTTTCTAAAGTCAGACAGTAGAATTGAGAAGCAGTGACAAAATTTCTACCAGAAAGTTTTGCTTGTTTGATTTGGGGGTGGTCATGAGCCTTCTTTGCAGCAATATGAGTGGCTGAGTGTAGACAGATTGTGAGACATTCAGATGACAGCGACGATGTGGATAACAGCATGTGTGGAAGGCGGTGATATCAAAAAGGCAATGTGATTTGCTTTGCATTGGCATTGCCTGCAGTGTCAGTATACAGGTTTTGAAATCTGTTGTCAGGCACTACATAGGGAGATTTCTGTTTAAGTAGAGTGTTCTCGAGGCTGTCTCCTCATTCACCAAATTCCAGGTTGACTTACCCTCCAACTTCCCCCAGCAGATTCCTGCACTGCTTGCCTTCTTGAAGTATTTGATTAGCACATCTCAGTTTCAAGAACTATACTAGGAACTGGAGATACACAGCTCAATTACAACACTATTGTTTGGCCCCTGCCTGTGTTTTCAGCCTCTTCTGGCACATGATCTCATTGTTCTCTGAGAAAACCACAGTGGTTTTCTCAAGTTCTTGACCAAAACCCAAGGCTTTTGCCCATGCTGTTCTCTGCCTGGAATGCTCTTCACCCAAGTAGCTTAAGTCACACCTCACATCTCAGACCTCTTGTCACTTCCTCCCAGAAGTTTCAGCTTCCCAGGCTGCTTTAGATTCTTTATTATCACATCCTCTCTGAGAACTGAATTCCTTTGCTTCAGAACATGTAGTTTCTACTTGAACAATCTGACGTATGATTAGAGTAAGGTCTGTCTCCCCTGCTGGACTGGAGCTTCCGTGAGAGCAAGGGATTAACTGTTCATCATTACGTGACCAAGTGTCTGGCATAATTCCTGGCACATAGTCAATGCTCTGAAAAGAACTGCTGGATGAATATGTGAGTCTCTCTAGTAGGGAAGATCACAAGTCAACAGAGATTATAATACATTATGGTAAATTACGATAAATATTATATGGGATATGCCAGGGATGCAGTGGAAGGCATATGAGTTTTGGGTGCAGTGGTTTAAGGGAGGACCTCTGGAGTTGGTGATATAACTCGGTTAATGAAGTTGGAGTCAGATGGGGTGGGGAAGGAGTGCTGAGGGCACATTTTAATCAGAGGGATTAATTGGGGTCAAGAGAAGAGTCTACACTGTGGCATTATTAAAATTAGGAAATGGTAACAAAATGATGGATTTGAAATATATGGGATGTGAATGATGATGGTGTGTATGTTGGAAAGGATGCTTAAGTAAGAGTCTAGCATGCCTGCATGATGGTATCATTCTCCAAGGAAGGGAATACAAGAAATGCGAGGTACTCTGAACTTTTTCTCCCTGTGTTTTTGATGCTATTTCCTATCCATCATTTCTAGCAGCTCTTCATTGGGGGTCTCAGATCTCCCGCTACCATGCCTTGGAAGAAATGATTTAACTTCTCTAAGGTACTAGGTTCTTCCTCTGTAAAATGGGGATAATAATAGTGTATTATAAGGCTGCTGTTGTGAGAATTATATAAAGTGATACACGTAATACACAGGGTCTGGCACATAGTAAGGACTCAATAATTATAAACTAGTACATTTATCAGTTTTAAACTAGTACTATAATTAGTGTCCCATATAGTTGACAAGACCATTGCCAGCTGACATGGATGGACTTAACCTCTCTAATTTGCAGATTAAAGAGAATGAAAATGATATCCAGAAGGGGCCCAAGATGAAAGGTGAAAATCATCCGCCAACACTATGATGGCCACATACAGCCTGGCTCAGTTTTAGCTGCCTTGAGGACTTCTACTGTGCACTCTCTGCTCTTGGAGATGGTGACCCCAGTACATTATCATAACTTCCTTTTTCACTTGAGCCACTACTGAGAGGGTTGATGAGAACAGACACCCAGCATAAAGCAATATTAGTGTGTAGGCACCAAAGGAGATCATGAATGATCACTTCTGAGTTGGCGCTAGCATGCCATTCTAAATCTGAAGAAATGTGATCTTTCTTTGAACGAGTGTCTCTTTAACCACCCAATCATACCAGCCTAAGTAATATTAGCTGACGTTGAATTTGAATCCATTAAAGTTTACCATTAAGTCTTTTAAATGAAGCAATGATGAAAATACCAAATAGTATCAGGGATTATAAATAAAATAGAGGCACTGGGGAAGGTGAGAATTTTCTGTCCTAGCTCAGCTGGAGATCTTGACTCCATCTGGTCTTGTGTAGCTGGTGTCTGGAATTTCCTTTCTATATCCACCCCGCCAATTAAGGACCCTAGGTTCCTTTGATCACTTCTTGGGGTTCACCTATGCAGGGTGGAAGGCTAAGGAGGCCTTAGGACACTGGTGGTTATGACTCCTGTTGGACTATCAGTGTGCAACATGTTAGCTGCTATTCGTGGATCGTCTCCACTGGAAGGCAACCAAAAGGATATGAAGAGTGTGTTGAGCTATTGTGTAAAGTGCTTTCTCGGCTGGCAGCTGGAGAGATGGGTCCATAGGTGGTAACACATCTCTCTGGCAGTAGTGACAGATAGGCTTTGCTCCAGTGGACCACATTTTTCCTACTCATGTGGTCCTTCTTTTCTCCCTCCCTGGGCTCATGGCATCCCTATTAGTTTGGGGGCCAAAAAAATCCTAATCCTTCAATTTTCTACCTGAGTTTCTGAATGACTTTTGAACTTAAACACTAAATATTATTTGGGCCTCTATTCTCTGGTCAGTGGGTAATTTATATCTTGCTGTTTGGGCTGGGAGTAGGCCCTCAAAAATTCAAGGAGCTTGAGAGGATGGAAGAATACATTATTAATTTTTCAAAATAGTACTCATCTGTATAAATTTCTCCATGAGCCTCAGAAGGGGACATGAGTTTTACCACTTCCTTAGGTGAAGTTATCAGAATCTCCCACATAGAAATGGACTGATGCCCTCAGCAGCTTCCAGGGCTATAGTAGAAGGACAGGGCTATAGATTTTCCTAGAAGTGTGAAATAGCTCACGAGCCTTGCTCGTTATTCATATGGACAGCACATTAGTGACACAGGACCCTGAAATCTTGCCTTATCTAGGCTGAAGCCCAGCTACAGGGATGAGGAGCTGACTCAGATTTAGAACATTTTTTCCCCCTTTTGAAAATAAACAAGAATTGATCAAAGGTGCTCTCATACCAGACAAGAACAGGTCTTTGAAAACACCTGAGCTCTTTGTAGATAAATGGAAATCAGTGGAGCTGTGTTAGGGAGCTGTGTTAGGGAAATTTTCTTGTTGATGAATTTGGAATTCTGTGTAACCAAGTACGTTCCAACTAGATAACTGACAAAGATTTGGGATGTGCTACACGATAATTACACACACACACAACATACACGCCATGACAAATGTTTGCGCAGAGAGTTTTGTATTTCTCAAGTGGTTACAAAGATGGGCTTTACAACGGGACTCACTATATTTAGGTCCAAGTATTTGCACTAAATATACTTTCATATTAGGTTTTCCCCCTGGAAAGGACATCAAAATCCTTAGAGGATTTCTTAGATGATGTCTAGATTCATGACCCAATCCTGTCGTGAATTATGTCTAAGAACTATAGCTAAATAAAATCACTGTAAGGAGTTGTAATGCATGCGATTTCTATTATGCTCCCCAAACATCCAGTCTCATTACAAAATTTCCTATTTATCTTCTTCCCTTTTGCTGAACGAAATAACGAAAAGTGGCTAACTAATTGAGTTTGTACGCCATTTATCACTGAGTATGATATATACGTAATTTTCCTCTCCTCCCTCCTTAATACTGGGTATTACTAAACTTTTCATCTCTGCATATAATTTGACTGATGAAACATTACATTTCAGGGTTTAATTTACATTTCTTCACTTGAGTGATGTTGAGCGCTTTTTCCATGTTTACCAGCCATTCTTTTACTGAAAGAGTGAAGTATTCAAGATACTTTCTTATGCTAAAAAATATAGGTTAAGACCTTCTTCTTATACTGTGACACCATTTTGATTTATTGAGTTTTATATGTTGTGTATCCATAGGCCTGCTTGTGCATAGATATTATCTGTAAGGATGCACAGAAGTCTGGTAATGACAGTTCCCTCTGGCGATTCAGATGCGAGAGAATTAGCAGGAAAGGGGAGGCGAGGGACGATTACTCTAATTCTGATCCTTTCTTTGCTGTTTTTGGATACATGTATTTGCATTTACATGAGGTTATTACTTTTATATCAAAGAGCAAACTTTTTCCAACAAATTAACTTGCTTATTAACTTGAGAAGAGTAGGAAGATGACTCTGTGAGCCAGAAACCATACATTCCACTGTCCTCAGGGATCAGGTAATTGACCTCAATGTGCCAGAGCCAGGTGTGTAACAGGGAGTGGTGAGGCCTGTGGGAAACTGGAGTGTCCCATCAAAGAGAAAGCAAAGTCAATTTTTACATGACTCTGCCAACCTAAGGAATAGGTCTGATGGTAGTTTCTGCCAGTGGGCTGTCAGTTGGAACTTACTGCCTTAAACTAAAAAAAAAAAGGAACACCACCTCCTAGAGGTATGGGAATATCTGAAGACAATTCCCACTCTCTTTATCCTGACAAGGAACAAACAGAGAGACAGCCCTTTTATTAGACAGTCTAAAAAGCTTTGTCAGTTCTTATACACCCTTCCTCTCATTCCACTTACTAATGTACACTTGGATCCCTTACATACCTAGGCAGGAAGAGGTGCCAAATAGGGGAGCAAAAGAAAATTTACATAAAATTCAGAAATTGTGCCTAAAAATATCACAATTACTAATGATGCTATCAAAGACCTTCCTGTAACAAGAACAGTAAAATCTCCTTTCAGCAATGCCTCATGTTGAAGCCAGGTGAGCTCAGCCTCCTGTCTATTAAACAAGCCAGAGTCTGCCTTGAAAGAATAAGGCAAGTTTTAAACAGACACGGTAATGAAGGAACCATACATAGACAGCTACTGTGGCATGTGGCCCTAATCCACTACAGCAATTCATTATTTTGGTCTTTTATTACGTGTGGACGACAAGTAACAAACGGCAGAACCAAAATAGGTCATCTTCCCTGACCCCTAAAATGTTAGTATGTGTGAATAAAAATAAGGGCTTAAACTTTTCCATACTATATTTCTCTGGAAGGTCTCTAGATGATTTCCAAACTGCAGTTGAGCCTGACGTGTCCCTGAAATATTATAAATCTCATAACTACCAGGACCTGTTGTGCAGTGTTTGGTCAGCCAGTCTTAGGAAAAACACTGAGCTATGGGCAAAGGAATTATCAGTTGGTCTTGGAAGACCTAAAAAGCTTTCCTGGAAACAAAAAAAAAAAAAACACAGTCCATATAGTTTAATACCATCATGACCTGAAGTCCATTTCATGGAACACTGGGTCTGCAGGCTATGAATAAGTATTACATAGGAGAAGCCTCTGTGATCAAAAATATTTGGGAAATACTGGACTAAAGTTCTTGTCTGCAGAACTTCTCAGAGCCTTTAATATGCTATCCTATTTTAGAAGGCTAAGAAGGGGTTCTTATATGCAATATTTCTCATACATACTTCATGCTATTCTACAGAAAACTGTTGCTGAATTTTGAATTTCCTTCAATTCTCAGACCTTTTTCTCTATCATGACTGTCTGTAGGGAATACAATGGTACGCGGTCAAGAAAATTTTATTATGTATTTTCCAAAGGAGCAACGTTCAGAAGCAATTTTTGTAAAGATTCTGGTACTGGAATCTCAAATAACGCAACTTGAAAAAAAAGTCTCAATCTATGAAATACCCTTTATTTTGTTAAAATTAGTTATACGCTGTGAGACTGAATACAAACAAGTTGTTTGGAAAAATGAATGAAGTCATTTTATGGGTAGGTGTTTTAATATTCCTTCTAAGCGTCCATTGTCTTCTCTCTCTCTTTTATCCCTTTCTCTCTGGTTTCTCTTTCCCATGCTCCTTTTTTACATCTCTCTATCTCACTGACTGTGGGTCTCCTTCCCTGTTATTCTGTTTGTTTTCCTGGGCCTGAGTTTTGCGTATCTTTCCTTCTGTCTCTTTTGCTCTTGTTTTGGAAACTAAGTCATGATAAGTCAGGAACAAAATATCCTGATAGATTGTGGTGGGGGGGCGGTTCTTCACGGAAATAGCCAGGAGTATGATGCCTTTTTCATTATATTAACTGTACACTGATGGTTAAAAACAAAATAATCTGGGATTTCCATATCTATCAAACATAGAAACTTTTGCGACGTGAGCGGGTCTCTTCCTGCTGCTCTCTCTGGCTGGTAATCCAGTCTAAGTAGACAAGAATACCAGGTAAAATTTGCTAGCAATCAGTCATAGAAATAGTCACAAGTTACACTGAATGAGAAGGGAAGGCCTATCAATTTATCATGGAGATTTTTCTTAATTAGATTGATGCTAAAAATCCACAGTGAATTAAGACCTCCTCTACTAAGCAGTAGTTGTATTGATTTTTTTTTCATGTACTTATCTAAGTTGGATATATACATAAAGTACATGAGAATAAAATCCTAAATAGAGAAAAATGCATGAAAATTTCCCCATCAAACAGTCATTTTATCCCCCCATGCCTTAAACAATGACACTTCAATCTTTCTCCAAAACTGAAACCATTATTTACAAAAATGTTTCTAATTGCTCAGTGACAATGACCTTAGGAAGGGAAATCAAGCAACCATCTCTAAGACACAGAAAGGGAAGGGGCAGGTGTTGCCCAAAGTACTGAATGTTTCTGCAAGTATCCACATGGCCGCACTTTCTTTCTCTTCTCACCCAGATATTTTGGCATCTGGCAAGAAAGCCTTTAGAATATAACTTGTGTTTATGTTAGATCCTTGTCTGCCTATGTTTGAGATATGGGCGCCTTGGAGTCAGACAGCCCAGGCGGATTTTTTGGCTCTGCCACTACTGGCTATCAGATTTCGAGCAATCTTACAGCCAATCTCTGTGCCTCAGTTTCCTGGTGAGTAAAATGGAAATAATAGAAGGCTACACCTTATGAGGTTGGGGTTAGAATTAAATGAATATACAAACTTGAAGGACTTGGAAAAGTGGTACATGGTAAGCCTTCAAGAAAATTTTAGCCATTATTTTTATTATCATTATTATTACTGTTTATATTCAATTATTTTTAAAACTTTGACATTGATACTCTTTTTATGCCACTATAGATCAATTAGAATAATAAAATATAATTTCACAAGCCCCCTAGAAATTCATTTTCATTTGTCTTACATCATCTGCTTGGAAAAATTCTTCCCTTAAATAAATAATTATGTTTGAGTCATCATCTTCTTGTGTGTGAGTATTTTATTTTAAATTTAGTCCCTGGAAAGTAATTGGAGATTACAAAAAGACTGTACTGTACATTGTATTTTTAGTTGGTCTCAACCAAAGATATTGAGTAAGGTGTCTCCCATCTATTTTGGGTTATAGAAATTAATAAAACACAACATCATGTGAATTCTAGTGTAACAACCCGTATTCCCTCAGAGTAGTGCTACGCACACATTCAACAGTATAACGCTTTCTAAAATATTTGTAAATGACTATGCCAAAATTTAAGTTGTTGAGTATGTTTTCTTGGTATTTTCAGCTATTAGGTGACAGAGGATCACTTTTCCACTAAAAGTCCACTCCTTAAAAACCTCTCCAAATATCATGTATTATACTTTTGAATAAGTTGCTAAGATGATACTGCAAAATTTATGTTCCATTTAAAACAATCTGGTCTCAGATTGTGAATCTTAAAACAATCCAATATAAGCTTTTAAAAAAATCAAGCTGCGCCTCTGTTTTCGGAAACACTATAAAAAGGCATCTGACCTGCCATTTCAGAGAAAAGCAAATAACAGCAACTGGAACGCTTACCATGGGAAATGCACTATGTAGAACAGAATATGTTTAGGACAAACGTGATATACGGATGGTCAACTGCTGTCACAGATAGAAACTGGTTTCTATCCATTCTTAAAATGAGAAAGGGAAATGCATGGCACATCATAAATATGCCAAAGTGGAGGCAATAGTTAGATAAATGGTGGTGTATCCACCCCCCGAAATCCTGTGTAGTTATTAACAATAATGTTCTTTAAGAGTATGTATTGGGGCTTCCCTGGTGGCGCAGTGGTTGGGAGTCCGCCTGCCGATGATGTTCATATTAAAGGGAACAAGCTGTTGATCAGATAGTACTATAACACTGTAGTTCAATAAAATACGTACTTTGTGAGTTTCTCTTTAATGATGGGTTAAACCTCAAAGAACATATGCTTATTTTCTTACAAAGCGACGATAATCTCTGAGCAGTAATATTATGGGTGACTTTAATGTGTGGATGTACTTCTGTATTCTTCAAAATTCCTATAATGAACATACATTCCTGAAGAAGACTTACCATCATTAATGATATCCAGGGTAAATAGTTTGAAGCAGTTCCCACAAAAGATAGTGGCTAAAATGCCAATGTATTGAATTAATATGAAACAAAACTTCATAAAATAATGTCTGTTTCTAAGCATTACCCACAATTATTAGTAAGATAGGAATTGATACCATCATTTAGTGAGCACTTGAGGAGAACCAGACATTATGCAAAGCACATTATACACATGATTTCCTTAGTTCTCACCACAACCCCATGAAGCAGAAGCAATTACCATTCCCATTTTACAGATGAGGAAACAGGTTAGGAAGCAAATGTGACTTGCCCAAGGTCATTCTATTAGTAACTGGTACAGCTGGGATTCCACTCATGTCTGCCTAATTTCACAGTTCATGGTCTTAATAACTACACTGGGATTGTTAATTTATATACCCACTTCATATTTAATTTGCATGTAGAGATCTAGGCCATAAAAAGAGTTTTGATCAAAGTAACACATAGACTTTTCCCACACGTGCCAATGGATTCCGAGATCCTGGAGGAGTAGAATGCTGTGGAAATTATAAACAATCAGCATAAGACTATAGAATACCCTATACTTCATTGACTTTTGCTCAGAAGACAGACGCTAATAGCCTAAACCTACTACACCAAAGGGCTCAGAGTGTCCAAAGTCAAACAAACGTGTTCTCAGAGACAAAATGTTACCACTATGTGGCTTAACCTCTCACAGAAACTTACAGCCAAATGCCATTTTCCCCTCTGCCAGCACAGACAATGCATTGCCTTTGTGTCTTCCACCCAAATCCTGAAGGCAGTTCTACTTCTAGGTCATTAGTGATAGAAATGAACTGGAAACAAAATGGAGATTTATAGTTAACAGGCTCAATGCTTTCTTTGGCAGAGACTAGGAGAAATCATCATGGTTTTATAATGTTTATTGGCTTCTAGGGCCAAGAGTTGCTTCCTGTAAGAGGATGCAATGGCTTTTCTAGTCTAGCTGCCTGCCTTCCCTGCAGTGGAGGTGCCTTACTGTGCTGTGATCTAGAATAAGTAAATTATCATGGTGCAAGTTTCTCAACCTCAGCTCCACTGACACTGGGGGTGGGATAAATACTCTGCTGTGGGAGCTGTCCTGTGCATTGTAGGACGGTTAGCAGCTTCCCTGGCTTCTACACACCTGACACCAGGAGCACCCCTTTAGTCGCAAACACTAATGTCTATGGTCCCCGAGAATTGGCCTGATTGAGAACCACTGATCACAGTGTATTTTTTTTTTAACATCTTTATTGGGGTATAATTGCTTCACAATGGTGTGTTAGTTTCTGCTTTACAGCAAAATGAATCAGTTATATATATACATATGTTCCCATATCTCTTCCCTCTTGCATCTCCCTCCCTCCCACCCTCCCTCTCCCACCCCTCTAGGTGGTCACAAAGCACCGAGCTGATCTCCCTGTGCTATGCGGCTGCTTCCCACTAGCTATCTACCTTACGTTTGGTAGTGTATAAATGTCCATGCCTCTCTCTTGCTTTGTCACAGCTTACCCTTCCCCCTCCCCATATCCTCAAGTCCATTCTCTAGTAGGTCTGTGTCTTTATTCCTGTCTTGCCCCTAGGTTCTTCACGACATTTTTTTTTCTTAAATTCCATATATATGTGTTAGCATACGGTATTTGTGTCTCTCTTTCTGACTTACTTCACTCTGTATGACAGACTCTAGGTCTATCCACCTCATTACAAATAGCTCAATTTCATTTCTTTTTATGGCTGAGTAATATTCCATTGTATATATGTGCCACATCTTCTTTGTCCATTCACCCGATGATGGACACTTAGGTTGTTTCCATCTCTGGGCTATTGTAAATAGAGCTGCAATGAACATTTTGGTACATGGCTCTTTTTGAATTATGGTTTTCTCAGGGTATATGACCAGTAGTGGGATTGCTGGGTCATATGGTAGTTCTATTTGTAGAATTTCTCCAAAGAAGATATACAGACTGCCAACAAACACATGAAAGAATGCTCAACATCACTAATCATTAGAGAAATGCAAATCAAAACTATAATGAGATATCATCTCACACCAGTCAGAATGGCCATCATCAAAAAATCTAGAAACCATAAATGCTGGAGAGGGTGTGGAGAAAAGGGAACCCTCTTGCACTGTTGGTGGGAATGTAAATTGATACAGCCACTGTGGAGAACAGTATGGCGGTTCCTTAAAAAACCACAGTGTATTCTTAAACGTGGATTTTTCACATCATTTTAAAAACAGCTTGACCTTCCCATGGTACAGAGTGCCCTATGAGCTTGTCCCTCTGGGTGTGGCTGATTGGGAAAAGATCGACAGATGACCCAAGCTGGGTCAGTCACATTCAGTCTTTTTGGAGAAGGCATTTAAGACACAGGAAGTGAGTCAAGTATACTTGGGCTATACCATGATGCTGAGTGAGATCAGAGTTGGTACCACAGAAATAAAAGCATCACACAAATCCCTAAGTTGTGGGAGAGCAAAAGTTAAAACCCTTTAAAAGAGAACCCATCTACAGAGAAGAGAATGAGGAAAAGAAAGAACAAAAACAAAACAAGAATGGCAGCTGCCTAAGTAGTTTATGAATCCTATGAAGTTTGGCTGAATTTCCTGTAACTGGGTTTCCCAGGATTCCTCTATTTCCTTAAAAAAAAAAATTCTTCTTTTTTGGTCTAGCTTGTGTGTGTTTCCTTTCTAACCACCTCATAATTCATAATGAAAATACATGAGTCAATCTAGAAGGTGTCCTTCCCCCTCTATATCTAGAGGTAGGATCATGGACCCTAAGTCAAGAGATTTAGGTTCTAATTCCTGCTTTGTGACCTGAGCAAGTGAGTCACTTCTCTGAGTCCTGATTTTCTTACGAAGAATTTGAAGATCAGCTCACATCTGGCTCTAAAATTATGAAAGATAAAGATGGGGAAAGATATCTGTGATCCCTTTGAACTTTGGACTCTCTGTTTGACAGGCATATAAAATTGTTTAAAGATGGTGGTCAAGACTTGGTATTAGAGTCAGTTACTTTCGTCTCAAGAGTTAGTACAGCTACAGCTTATCAATCATGGGACCAATGGAATAGTGATTAACCCTTCTAAGCCTCAGTTTCCTTCATGTTTAAAATGGGAGGGAAAGTGTATCTGCCCCAGAGGTCCCCGTCTCCAGGTTTTCAAGCCCTTTTCATCCACTCCCATGCTGAACAGATAGCGTTGACTTATATAACAAATACGATATTGTGAAAACAATGAAGGATAACTTCTGAGCCTCTATCATAAAAGAAAAGGTCACTGTGGCTTCTACATTGTTCTCTTGGGTCACTCACTCTGGGGGAAGCTGCTGCCATGTTGTGAGGACACCCAGCCCCTTTGGAGAGGTCCATGTGGCAGGGCACAGAGGCCAGCTGCCAACAGTTCTGTGAACGGGCCATCTTAAAACCACCCTCCAGCATCAGTCAAGCCTTCAGATCTTGACAGTAACCACGGAAGGGACCCTAAGCCAGAACCATCCAGCTAAGCTAAAGTCCGGATCCATGGAAACTGTGAGACAATGTTTGCCGTTTAAAGCTGCTAACTTTTGGGGGGAGGGCATAAATTGTTACATAGCAATAGATAACGAAGATGGGGGTGTTGGGATGAGTAAATGAAATAATGCATGAGAAATGTTTAGGACAGGGTTTGGTACATGGTGAACTCTCAGGGCACTTCTATCTGTTCATGAATGTACGTGAACCCCTAGAGCAGTGCCTGGCACATAGTAAATGCTCATTAAATATGTGTTGAATGAATGTTAGGTATTATTTTTTCACTACCATTATCATCATCGTCATAATCATACATAACCTCGATCCAAAATCAACTCCCAGATGAGTTGGACCCTCAAAATTATAGACTTGAAAAGATTCCTTTACCTTATCTTCTCTACACAATGGTCAACCAACAGCTATTTGAAAATGCCGAAGCCAGAGAAACAAGAATTCAAACTCTATGCAGAGGGCTGGCATTTGTCTAACTTTGCAGCACTGTGGATGCCCCTTCTTCATTATCCTGAACCATATTTAGATGAAACAAAACATATATATTATGCATAGTAACGATGCAGATGAACTCCTAGAGAGAGGTGTAAAGCCAGCTACTTACCATCGACACAGGAAGGTCGGTTTCTTGTCGTTCCAGCCACTTTCCCAGGTAGACAGGAACACTTGACTGTTTGTGATCGCTCCTCAATGCGGTTCTTATTACAACATCTGTGTGCAGCGATCACTTCACATGTCCCTCCTTCTGGCAAGAGAGAAAGAATCAGGACCCTGATTAGAAATAATTCAGTGGGCATTCAGGCATGTGAGGGTATGTGCGAAGGGGTTGGGGAAAGTGAGAGAAATAAAAGGAAGAGTTTCTACGAGGTACAGTTACTGTGGGATTCCCTCCCATAACATGTACATATACATGCATACAAGATTATGTACAAGGGATGTCTCATCTTGGAGAAGACAAGCATCACAGCAGTACTCTTTAAATGCAACAAAGAGCACCAATGAAGAGCCCTCAAGAGGCAACACTTCCTGGCTGTATGTACGGAGAGGCAGCGGAGTAGTGAATGCCTGGAGCTAACACAAAATAAAGATGCTACCAGATTTAAATGCATTATATTTGGGGAGCTCACCCCTGTGTTATCTTTGCATTTAGAATTCTCTGTACTCCTACTAATGATAAGCGACAGACGCTCCAGTGATACAGAACCTGCAGTGGCAAGAAAACTGCCCAGAAACGAGCTCTCCTTCCCAGCACCTGCTCCTCTCAAGCGGATGAATAGAAAATCTAGTTGTGCTGTCATTTCCCCAGTCCAGATCTCACCCAAATGTGATAGAAAGAGTCACTGGAGAACATCATCACGTGCTTTAGATGGAATCTCAAATTACAGACCAAGGCATACGGCTTCACTTATCGTTACAGGTCAGCCATGCATTCGTCAGAATTTAGTGGCAACTTAGGGTATGCCACTGTCTGCTAGGTTCTTAACAGGTGCTCTCCTGGGTGTGTCAAATGTCACTGAGATTCAGCTGGATCTTTCCAGACCGCAGGACACCAGCTTAGCCAGTTCTCCAGGGACATAAAAGATACTCCAAGTTATCAGAAACCAGGAATCAACTTTCCTAACATCAAGTTTTGCATTCAGGAAGGATGTTTTTCATTTGACAAGAATGGACCCATAACATTTAGGATCCTTGGCATTTAGGATTCAGTTGGCAGTAATTCCTCAAGCATTTATGAAGCAACCACTGTCTACAAATTACTATAAGGAATGTGTATCCAGCCTGTACATGGTGAGCACTTAGGAAACATCGTAAAAAAGGAGCAGAGGGAGGGAAGACAGGAGGGAGGGAAGAATTTAAACCCAACACGATCCTATCCTGGGGCACTGGTCTCCTTGCAGGCTGTTGGCTGAACATGGCAGGCGTGATCCCTTTTGAGGGTTGCTCTGAAGAACAGTCTCGACAAGCTGAACTAGGTACCACCTAGGACAGTGTTCTAGTGGATCTCTGGCTTATTCTCACCTCTTCCACATCTTTCCCAAATGTTATTTTATCGGAGGCACATTTGACCACCTTACTGAAGTCATAATTCCCTTAGCCAGCACGCATGACCTCACTTTGCTCTGCATCATCCCCCGTCCCACACCCCACCACCAGGATACCTGTAACTTTCAAATATAGCATATAATTTATTTATTTATTGTACTTATTGTGTGTTCCCCACTGGAATGTAATTTCCTCAAGGACAGGTATTTGTATTGTCTTCCATTAAACATCGTATCACTATTAGAATTTCAAAAGTGCTTTTAGTACATATTTCATTTAAATTGCAAAATTGTTCAAAGATAGAAATAGGACGAATGTTACCTGTACTTTTTAGTGACGATGCAGACTTAAAGCAGCCAAATGACCTAGCCATAAAACTAATGGTGATAATAAAAGTATTATAGGAGTTAACCATTTATTGACTCTTTACTGTGTAACTGACATTATGGTAGATACTGTATAAACCTTCAATTTACTATCTGCTCTCGAAAGCCCCGTGAGCTTATGATTACCTTTTACAGAGGAGGCAACTGAGATCCAGAGCAGCTTAAACATTTGCTCACATTTTACTCAGCAAGTACCTGGCAGCATCCGGACCGGAATTCAGATCCTCTGACCCCGTATATATGTTCTTTCCCCAGTCCCACCCTGGCACCCATACTGCCATTCCTCTGCAAAGGGACTAGGAATTGACAAGTGCTCCATTTTCATTAAAACCTTGTAAATAAAGTCAATGACCCCAGACCACATCCTCCTCAGGCTCATGGATGATGGATTTGCACACTGGAAGCCAGAGGTGTTGCTCTAAATAACAAGCTCATCTGGTCTTGACAAGTTGAACTATGGCTCCAATTACACCTGCTGCTCAGATACACCGAGGCGGAGCCCAGAACCAGGTCTCAGAGGACCACAGGACCTTGCCATTTAGAAAGTCTGAATGGCCCTGTCATACCCAAATCTCCTGATTCCCAAGGTTTACAGTTGTGACTGACCTACCCCTAGTCAATCAGAGAAATTTAACCTTTCAATCTATTCTAACTACGAAAGCCTAGCCCACTGACTTGTAATGACAAAAAGAAAATTAGATCTTTGACAGGAAAAGGCTCACCTCTGCAGTCCTTTTATCAGAAGTCTTCAAGTTATGCCTAGTGGGGCTTCATAGATTACCTGAGGGGGCTCAGTTACATCACTGGAGGAAAGGAGAAAGCAACTCTAGATACTTTATTTTTAATATTCACTCTAGTACTTCAATGTTTTATTTAAATGTTTATTTTAACATTCAGTATAATCCTTCAAAGGAGTTCCTCTGCTAAGGAAAAAGGGAAAACAGCTGTACTTTGCTGCTGATCAGCTCTGAAGCTAATATCAAATGACACGTATTTATTGGATAGATGGATGATTGAACCAGATGAGAAATGAATTACAAATCTGTCATGGATTATTGCACAATCATTTTACATGGAACCTACAGTTTTTCGAGAAGCTTAGATGTCTTTGCTACGGTAGTGTATAGCAAGCTGGTAAGATATACTCCCCCTTTCCAATTTCTATGTGTTTTTTTATTTCTTGGCTATATCAGAAGCCCACATTTACTTTGGTCCACCCAGGACATAGTGAGAGGCTGCTCAAATTCTGTGAAAAGAAATACAATTCTGGACTTCTATAATAACCACAGGGATAAAACTTTTCAAGACCCTCTGGAACTGACTATAGTCTTATTTACCTATTGGCCTCATCAATTGGCTGCTTCAAAAAGGAGACTGGAAATCAAAATTTTCCCAGCTTTGGCCCCCATGAAAGGAAAGGGTTAGGTTTGTCATAACCCTTTCTGGGAACTAGAAAATTGTTCTTTTAAATCGATTTTATCTGCATTTTAAGAATTACCTAGTGAACTGTCCTTTCAAAACTAACTGCCAAGGTTATTGCAGAATCATATTGATAATATTTGTCATGTCAGTGTCTTTCAGTCTTTGGCGCCAATGCCAGTCCACTCTAAATTTTATCTCAATCCAAGTGAAAATGATTTCAAGATGATCTGTGGCCTCTCAAAGGAAAGTCATTTAAGTGCCCAGAATATTGAGCTTTCCTTTCTTGTTTATGGATTTCTGGAAACTCGCTTCTTTTCTGAGTTTCACTCAGCATCTATAGATCCAGCAAAGAAGACAGGTGAAGTAACCTACTAGCTAATGGCAGAGAATGTGTCACAAACATAAGCCAGTGTGGAATTCAGACGTAGCAGGTTGTTGCTTGTATCACTTTGTCTATAGAAAACACACCTAAGATGAAATATAAGCAATTAGCCTTCTACCGTAAACCTAGCGTTGTAAGGGGTCGCATTGTTCTTCCAGATTAGGAGGTAAATACAGTAATTATATGACTAATGCAGGCCAATCTGAAAAAGTTACATGCATTAGATGCACATCAATTTCACAGTTCTCCCTCCACGCAAATTTTTAGAACAGTGGCATTGCTTCTCGCTCCCCTTTCCCATGTTCCCCAGGTGGCAATGGGAGAGTCCCCCGCAGGGAAGCTCCCCCGGGGAACTCTCCACTTCCCCGTCTGCTCTTTCTTTTGGATTTGTCAGCACTCTGAGTACATTATCAAAACCGATTTTTAACAGGAAGAGAAAGTTTCTACTACCCAAAAAAAAAAAAAAAAGACAGCATTTCAAGATTATTTCTGGCAGCAGCAACAGCTGGAGAAGTTAAAAAAAATGCCAAGCCCAATATGTTCCCAGCAACGACCCCTCCTTCCCAATTCAATCATCACTGTCTTGCCCTGTACAAGTGAGGAAACACAAGAAGATGAATTGCTAAGGATAATATTTCTTTTAAAAAAGAGTTCCCACAGATGACAATTACATGTCATGATGGAAAGGGAGGATGAGATTAGGGATGACTGTCAGGCAGATGGCTAAAAACTTGAAGGTCGGTGTCCTAAAACAATTTGCCCTCCCAAATGGACATCTAATAGAAATAGCTTATACCAACCTACCCGATTGCTCTGAGCTATAAACTGGGTCAACCATTTAAAAATGGGCACTTGTGGGAGATTGCTAAGGTCTAATCCTTTTCATCTGCCAGGGAATTTGACGTCCAGTAGTATGTTTTGGTATTGATGTTTTCATGTCCATGACCAAGCATAGCCAAGTATTTGGAAATTATCACAACACCAAGTTTTCTGGGAAAGAAGACGCTGGGTGAGACTGTAAAGTTGAAATGGAAGAGAGTTATCTTTTTTTTTTTAAACTTAAGTCTAAACTCTGTATTTTGGGGGGAGGGGGTCCCTGTATTCACTATTCAACTCTTCTATAGGTGGTCTCCTTGAATCAGATTGTAAGTTAGATTTCCCTGCTATATGATCCTACAATCTCACATAATTATCCCATAATAATATTCACAATGCATTATTTGGCATTTTTAAAGAATATTTCACTTTTCTTATCTGTACAAGAACAGCAAGTTTTCTGTTTCATTACTCTGTTACTGGGCCCATGTCTGGACTATAGATATTTGTTGAATGAACCTCTTCCCCAAAGACTAGCTTTTGTCCCCGACTGTATGCTCACTTAAGTAAGCCAGACTTTTCTTTAATAGCACGTCTCCTAATTGGAATGATTGGTTTACTACCTGTCTATCTTGTTGGGCTGGACACTCTTGTGATGGCAGGGACCACATCTTGTTTACTTCTTTATCCCTAGTGCCTGGAGTAATAGTTGACATTCACACATTCACTAAATTACTGAATAATTAAATGACTGAATGAGGGATAGAAGGAATAAAGGGAAGAAGCAGAGGATGGAAGAAGGAGGGGAAGGAGTGAGATGGGAGAATGAAAGAGGAAGAAAGGAGAAACTAAGAGAAGAAAAAGAAGAGAAGACAGACTGATTATAAATGAATCCTCTTTGGGGAACTTTTCCTGAGTATCCATTATGTGGTCTTTTCAGAAAATAAACTTGAATGATAAATGTAGCTTTTGCAAAGAAGTGACGGACCTTCTAATACACCTTCCAGAAAAATCAACTTGGAACTCTCATTTGGGGGAGAGCCAAACTGTACAAAGAAAAAGCTTTTCATTCTAAGTGAAATGACTGGAAAATGAAAGAGCAATTTAGAGTGACCATAAGGAAACTTCAGTCCTCATTAATAGTTAAGCCAGGATATATCTGCTCATCGTCGAAGCCGACTTTTAGAGGACGTGAATAAAATGTGATTAAGGAATGTTAAGATTGACATGATAATACGGATCCTTGCCTTTTCACTTTATTGCAAATGGTTCCTTTCTTTAAAAGCTGTTAAGTGTAAGGAAAAGCACAGGTTTGTTGAGATTCACTTTTGTAGGACTTCTTGATCAAGGCCTTATAAATAGCCCTCTTGGAATCTATTGTAGCGGGTGTCAGAAATGGATATTTAGGACTGTGTTAAAAATGCTTTATTGACCCACTGGACTGGAAGGAAGCTCCAGGTGTCTTTGTAAATCATTGACAAGAGAGACACTCATGGATCTTTAAGCATGTCTTGGTCGAGGAGGGCAAAATGGCCACTTGATTTTTTTATGTTTGAGATTAAACAAATTACCATCTCCTCTGTCCTAGGGTTCTGGGGTATATTCAGGATAGACAAATATAGGAAAAAGAAACAACTACTGGGGTAGACAACCATGTTTTAGGCAGTATAGCATAATGAATACAATAAAATATTGTAGAATCAGGGCCCCAAAGTGCAAGTCCTAAATCAGCTTCCTGTTTTTCTCCATTCTATGTCTCAAGGTTCTCCTCTGTAAAATGCGGATAATAATAGCATTAACTTATTAGGGTTGTTTTGAGGCCTAAATATGAGAAATAAATAAGTACAGACAAACTGATTATAATAATACTTGCCTCAAAGTAGGCACTAAACTATATTCTGCTGTTAGTAATACTATTGGGATCATTATCTTTGACTAGATCAGAATTTCTTGTGGAAACATATTGGACTCTTCGAAATTTTTTCCCTCTTTTGACCAACACGGACCATTCCCCACACCCATCTCCTTACTCTTACCCCAGGCCAGTGGTGGGGGCCTGGGGTAAGAGTAGACCTCATTTAGACCTCACTAGTCCCTTGAGATAAGATTGCTAAAGGTACTGTATAATACAGTGACTCAACAAGCATCCCCCAGATTTCCCCTTTATAGTTTTTAAAGAAGAAAATGGCTCAAACATCGGATATGTTCGAACTCCTACTGTAGAAATCATTTTTAATAACTGCTCTAACAACATGGAAATATATTTTACTCGAAGATATACCAATGAGGTTACAAGAAGAACATTCTGGAATCTTTACTGAGCTTTATATACTACAGAACTTTTACTTGTTTCCAGGCAGGATGCCTTGGATGGCATTAGGGAGGGGAACCCAAGTAATGGTTTGGGCATCAGACTGGCATTGTGCTATTCTCAGATTTGCTGGAGAATCTGTGTTAAAATAAGGCTGAAAATGTAACATCTCCTCCTGTGTATTTTTTGCCCCCAAATTCGTTTGCCTGATCTGGATCTGCTGTCAATCCATTGCAAATTAATGCAATCACTGAAACAGCTTATTGCCCAGTAGGGAAAGCCACTGAAAGGCTGGGTGGGACATTCACCCTGGATGTTGACGTAAGTTTCTGGTAACTAAATCACGGTATCAGTGCCCTTCAGCTTCCCTGGGTTATGATCTCAAATAAATTAATCAAATTCTATTATGGTGATTAGGGAAAGAGTTGGAGCGAAATACGGCTTAGAAAGATGGCTATGTCCACTCTTCTCCTCTGAGATGCAACATTCTCAATCTAGATCCTGCTAGGATTTCTCTATCCTTACACCGACATCACTCATCCAGCTGGGTGAGAGTTTATCAGGTTTTCCTTTTCTATTGCTAGGCTTCAAGGCTGAGAGCAATACGCAAACTGTTGCTTGAAAAGAAACAGGCGACCCTGTTTTACAGAAGCCACACCTCTACGTATATTAATTTCCTTAAAATTACCTGAAATACTGACATGAAAGGTTGATTATATGAATATATAAATGTCATTTGAAATAATCAACATCGTTTGAGCTACTAGCTGGGTGACTTGGAGCAAGATGTAACCTCTAAGCCCTGGTTCCTTGTAAGTAAGATGCCAAACTTAAGGAATGTTGTGAGGATTAGAGACTGTGTCAACAGTAATTAATACACTGGGCAGCATGCAGTAGGTCCACTATAAATAAGAGCTGACATTCTTCTTATTGTTAACCTCAAAAATGAAACCCAGTTTCAAAGACAATACTGGAGACAGTTACATCTGACATGAGTTTTGATGGAAGGACAGAATTCTGAAAGGCTGGAAAATGGAGGCATTTACTTTTCAAGCTCCAAGACCCCCCGTCAAATGTCTGAACTGTCTGTGCAATGATGGGTGGTCGAACGTGCTTTCTCCTTTGCATCCCTGCCTCAGCTACTCTTATGTCTTTATTCATTTTTCTTCCTGATATTTATTTAATGGCATACAAGCAGTAATACACTCTGAAAAGGAAGCCCAATAATAATTATAAAGTTCAAAAAATTCTCTTAAAATGAAGTTGTTCTATTATCCTGCATGGGTAAGTGTAATGGATGTTAAAAGGAACATGGGTGGTGATGATACACCATCTCCATTATTGAAACGTAAATGGACAGCAGGCAATGTGGTGACTCGAAATCCATCACCTCTAAACCATAACTGTTTTATGACATTTTTTCCTCCAGCTAAACAAAAATACATGCTATGGAACAACATTCCTGAGTTGGCTTAGAAGCAAAGACAAGAAGATCAAGATAAAATCTGAGATAATCTAGGGAGAAATGACTGTAAAATACCATCCCCAGGAAGAAACATTTTCACTTTAGGTTCTGATGATCCCTGGTGGGTCCTCTTGCTGAGTCTTAAACTGATCTTAAATTCTAAGTCCTTACTTTGGTATCCCCAGGAGAACCACATGAGAATCCATAGATATTAGCTTTTACTTCCGTCTATGGTCTAATTACTCTCAAACTCCTAAGTGAGTTATCAAGTGTTATGGAAATCTGTTATACAAACACTAAAATTAGCATTTTGCTTGTGTCTATTGAATTCTATAATTAAGGGTTTTGTAAGGCAGTGGTCTCTACGATATCAATGGCTGGGACTTTTCTAAGTCCTAGAGGATCCACCTGTGGTAGGATGGTTAAGAGCATAGCATTTGAGACTGGATTTTGGAGCCATATTTAATTGACTGGATTTAAATGCTGCCTGCACCCTTTGTGAGCTGTATTATCTCAGGAAAAAACATTTAAGCTTCTATTCTTATCTTCCTCATCTGTAAAGTGGGGAACATAATACTTTCATGATTAGGTTGCTGTGAGGATCAACGAGTCAACACTTGCAGTGCACTTAGAACGGTGCCTAAAGTATAAGAACAAGGCAAGCATTTGCTATCAAGAGTCTTGCTATTATTAATTTTAGCTGTTGTGGCCATTAGGGCTTCCCAATGACTATCTCTGGCTCTCTTCCTCTGGGCTTACGGTAGTTCCTAGTTCCCCTGTGGGAGGTGGGTCCATGTGACTATCTCTGTGTTAAAGGAAGTGATGTGTGACTTTCATACCAAGCTTTTAATTTCTTATGGAAGATTCTCCAGGGCTCTCTTCCTGCTGGTGTGGTAACCAGAAGTATTTTAGATCAGGGATCAGCAAACTTTTTCTATAAACGTCCAGGTAGAAAATATTTTTGGTTTTGTTGGTCATCTGATCTCTGTGGCAACTACCAAACTCTGCTGTTGGAATATGAAAGCAACTACAAACAATACCTAAACAAAAGTGTGAGTGTGTGCCAGTAAAATATCACGTATGGAAACTGAAACTTGAATTTCATGTTAATTTTTAGGTGTCACAAATATTCTCCTTTTGATTTTTTTCCCAGCCTTTGAAAAACGTAAAGCTCATTCTTAGCTCATGAGCTATAAAAAACAAATGGCGAGCCAGATGTGGCCTATGGACCATGTAGCGTGTCCACCCCTACTTTGGTTATTGGCCGCTCCAGCAGTTCTAGTTCCTGGGTAACTCCTCCAAACACAACCCCTCTGATGAACCACAGTGGGCATGTTGCTTGATCAAGAAATAAACCTTCATTGTTTTAAGCCAATGAGAGTTGGGGCTGGTTTGTTATCGCAGCTTAATACAGCCTAATCTGACGAATATATTATTCTTTAAGATGATGAGAATAAAAGAGGTATATTACCCCCTCAAGAGTGCTTAAATAGGTTCCGTAAATATGTTTAACAACCACTAGGGTGGAACCATTCCAAGGCTTTTACCCGGGAAGTACAGTCTTTCAAATCGACGCCTTCCATGAAGAACTGGAATGAGATACAGCAGCTCAGCTTCCTCCTCTGTGCAAATACGTCATCCAAGCCAAGTATCTGGCCCTTGTCGTCTGGGTATTTTATTGGTTTAGCTGAGAGGTAATCATGAAAGTATATATTTCTTTATATCATGAGATAGCTCCTCTCCTCCACAGCCACAGAGATCAGAAAACACACATTTAGGGGAAAGAAGGCAAACAGAAACTGTGATTTGTATTACACATTGTAGAAGTCATTAACTATGACTCAGGTAGAAAAACTTATTACTTCTCTTTTTGACAGTGATGACAATTTAATAGTATTTGACTCTACCACGTTACATAAAGCGTCTGGAGGCATTGGAAAGGACTGTTTATCAAGATGATAAACAAGGTTTCATTTCCTTCCTGGCTGCATGGATGTGATCAGAAGTCTAAGGCCATCCGAAATCACTTAGCCTGGCCACCAGGCAGACGTTAAGCTACTTGGGACCATCTGCGCTTGAAATGAGCTTCACTTAACGGACCTGCTGGATCAGGTCAGCACTAAGGAAGGAATGTTTGCATGAGTACCTGAGCACTGGGGCATTCAGTGTGGACTTGGGGTCTGAGGGAAGGGTATTAGTCCTACTAAAACTCTGCTCTCTGGGAATCTCATATTCACTAATTTCAAAACATACAGCCAGTTTTGCCTTCTGATTTGGGTAAATCAGGCTGGATAAATTCTCAGCATGCTGGCAATAGAATGAGTTTATATGGATGAGTATAATAAAAAACACTTACAAAATAAGTGTTTGTTCTTAGTATTGTTATCATTATTATTAACTGTGGGAGTCATTAATGCCATTAGTCAATTCTACTTTGTAGTAGTTCTCTATTCTTTTCACCTGCCCAGCAAACACTCCCACTTCTACTGGTGACTGCTTCCTTGTTTTCCTTATGGAGCCAATGGCCTTGTTCCCCATTCTCAGCTCATGGGGTCTTGAAGTTGTTGGTTCTACCCCTGATCCAGAAGAAGGCACAAGACTCAAGACTAGCACAAGCGAGTGCTACAAGGGCTGGTACCTAGCTCAAGCTGTACACAGTGAGATCTAATAGTAAAACATTTATTCTTGGGAAAATATAGGGTTTTTTTCCTACAAGTGTTTCTGATGAAAAGATATAAATCTGGAGCCTGCCACTATCCTAGTACCATGACAGAAAAGTATGCAAATGAATGGAATCAACAAAGAGGGAAGCCAAGTGGAAAAGCAGAGTGCTCCCTGCCGTGATTGTTAGTGCTACTTGATATAGCTGTTCCTGAAGCTGGTGGCTGAACTTTAGCCAAAAAACACCTTATTTTAAAATTGAGTTTCAATTATTTTTTCTACTACTTGCTATAGAGTCACGAAGTATAGTTATACTAAAGACATTAAGAAGATTTTCTGCAATTATCTTTTCTTCTTTTCTATAAATTTTATTATATGGAGGACCCTATGGTAGGTACCAAAATTAAACCAGATATCACCCTATCTAAATGCCACCTAGTGAGGGAAACCTTCTGTAACTTCCCTTATTAGGTCATTCACATCTCCTCCCTCCCATTCCAGACTCTCAGAGCACTGTGACCTTTTCCACTTCAGCACATCCACAACTGAAAGTTTACATGTTTTTGTTAAATACTTTTTATCATTGTCTACTTCCTGTAATAAGTAAAAAGCCCCGTGAGGCAGGGACCATATCTGTTGTCAATGATCACGTTAGCCTGAGTACCCCGCACAAGAACTAACTGGGGAAAACAATGTTGCACACTCAGTACTTATTCTCTTCTTTTTCAAAGAGCTAGATCAACAATTTTGATCAGAGTGGCTATACACCCACACATTCAAAAATATTTTTCTATTCCTCTTATAGCTATGATGGACACATGGCAAAGTTCTTGTCAGTGAAAGGAAAATAACTATAAATGAAAATCTGCTGAGGCTATCTAGAAAGACTTTGCTTTCCTTACGTAACACTCGACGCTTCCTATACCATTTTTTGCTTCTTCCTGTCCGAAATGCAGGCTTGAAGGATGGAACTACAGCAGCCATTTTGTGCCAGTGAGACAAAGGAAGGTCAAAGTTAAAATCGCAGAGATTTTAACTTTGAGAGTGTTGGGTAACTGAGCCAAAGTCGCCAAATGAACCTCCAGAATTTCTATTACACGAGAAAAAATAAATGCCTGCTAATTTGCTTAACCTAGTTGAGATGTCTATTACCTGCAACCAAATGTAGTCCTGATATATTGGTACATGTTACGATTTTGATAAATACTTTTAAAATGTATGAGTAAATGAAAGGAAGGAAGTATCCTTGGCTTCAAAGATCTAGTCAGAAAGTTAAGACAGAGAAAATAAAAATGAATGATTCAAAGTAGAAAGTGATAAATGTCATGAGAGTGTAGACTCTCTCCATTATTGGAGTGTATGAAGAATTAGAAGATACTACCTTTATCCTAATGGATTCAGAAAGACTTGTTGGAGTAAAAGAATTTGATTCAGGACTTTGGTCCTTCAAGGATGATTTGTTCTTGTGGTGATAGGAGATAAAGGCGATAGGATGTCACTTCTGTGGTTAGGTTATATATGTGGCAAGGATGATGTGCTATCACTCCCATAATTATCTTTTATCTCTATCTCTCTCTGTCTGTATCTGTATCTCCATCTCTATCAAGTCTTGTTAGCATGCATTAGAGGGACTTTATTTTCAATACTGGCTTTGGAGAAGTGAGCTGTGAGAGGGTCTATGGAAATGTCCACATGGCAAGAAACTGCAGGTGGCCTCTAAGAGCTGGGAGTGGCCTCTGGTTGGGAGTCATACAACAGCAAACACATGAACTCTGCCAACAATCTAAAGGAATGTGGAAATGGGTATTTCCTCAGTGGGGAGTCTATGTGTCGGTCAACTCATACCCACCTAGTACAATTTTCCTCAAATGTTTAGGGATTAGTTAGGTAATTTCAGGTAAAAATCTCTACTGCATTTGATATCAGATCTCAGTTACCAAGGACATCTAAAACTCAAGATCATTCATAAGATCTAAACAAGTATGAAAACACACATTTTGGTCTTCCCTGAACAATCAGATTGTTCAGGGACGAAAAGAACGTAACAGTTTTATTTTATTGGGACATAATTCTTTGTTCTCTTTACTGTTGTGAGGATAAGATAATGGAATATCACATTACAGGGGTTCAAGTGCTGTTGGTTCCTTAGAGGTGGAATAAAAAGCAGAAGCAATGAAGTTCTCTTAAAAATCTCACTTATATGGACTTTATTTCTGGAGATGCACTTTGGTTTTGTGATTACCCTGAGAGTCCTTGGCTGGAATATTGGCTTTATGTCTTACTAACTGGAAAATTTCGACATGTCACTTAAACTTCCTGACCCTTAATTTACTTGTCTGTAAAATGGAGGTAATTGTAACTATCGCTTTCTGTAGTTAAAACCTGCTGTTTCTGCTTGCCTATGTTTCATTCTCTCTTCTGAAAACAGCATGTCAGGTTTTCTTTGGTAGTAACAACCCCCAGCTTATTTTTAGTCCACGCAGGGCAGGTGAACAAAAGCTCCAGGGGTGGGATTGTGACCTAGACCTGGCCAATTGGCACAGTCTTTCCACAGCCACAGAGATTGGTCTGCAGATGGGCTTGTCATCCAATTTGGTTCTATCAGACTGAACCTGAGGCTAAGTGGAAAAACTGAAAAAAAGTTTTCTTTCTGTTGTACTAGAAGATGCAAGCTGAGCTCTTCAGAGATCCTGCGTGAGACTGAGTTGACACGGAGAACAGTGGAGACAAGTGATAGAGAGGGACCCGGCCCTCATGATACACTTGAGCTGCTAGATCTAGCACTGCTGGCTCTACCTCTGAACTCTTTCTTTAAATGTGCCAGTACATTATCTTCCTTTTATTGTAGTGGCTTTAGCTATTTAGAATTCTGTGCCTTTTTTTCTTCATGCCACATCTCCAGGTCTCTGACAGCAACTGGTATCCAACGGTTCAATTCAATTCAGTTCAATTCAATTCAATTCTGACACTACCTGGAGTTAGTGCAGACCCCACGGGTTGAAGGGCTCAGTCCTACGACACTGACCTCACTTCAGATAACAGTTGCAAATGGGGTGCCCAAACCTCTTGTCCTTCTGCCGAACTTGGTGATAAATTCAGGAGTTCTCGTGACCCCTCAGGTTCAATAACTTGCTAGAATGGCTCACAAAACTCAGGAAGGCAGTTTACTTATGCTTACTGTTTTATTATAAAGGATTTAACTCAGGAAGAGCCAAAGAGAAGAGATGCATAGGACAGGTATGGTCGGGGTGGGGTGAGGGGTGGGAAATGGAGCTTCTCTACCTGCTCTAGGTGCTGCCACCTCCCAGCACCTCAGTGTGTTCAACAACCCAGAAGCTCTCAAAACCCTGTCATTTTAGGGAGGTTTTATTACCTGGCCATGATTGATCTAAATGACTAGCCATTGGTGATTAACTCAACCTCCAGCCCTGCTTCTCTCCAATTCTTTAACTATGCCTTGGTCTTTCTGGTCATCAGCTCTGGTCCTGAAACTATTTAGGGATCCCTGGTCATCTCACTATCGTACAAAAGACGTTCAGAACTTCAGAGTGCCCAATGGTTTTAGCAGCTGTGTGCCAGGAACTGGGTACAAAGACAAAACACCTTCTACGATTGTACATTGTACTTCATAGAATCTTTGTGAGAACTGAATTTAAAAAATGGATATAATGCATTTGGTTCAGTACCTGAAATATAATAAGCACTCAAACTGCGTGGTCATTTTTGTTACTGTTACCATAAAAATAATTATCATATTCTTTACTGTGAAGTGACTGGAATTTTATTTCACTAATCCACATATGGGTCTGCAAGAATTGTTGACTATCTCTAAATTTACTGAGAGCGATTAGGAGAGAGAATCAACTAGATACTGATTTTCTGAGACTTCTACTGCAGGAGAAGTCCAAATAACTCACCATCTTGATTCCTAGCAATTGACAGTTAAACAACCATGTGAATTGACTCATGGCCAACTGGACTGCTGAGCCTCTGTTGTTAAGAAATTCCAAACAGCAGAGCCATGAAAGGATTGGCAAAATATTACAGTGAAAACTCCTGGACTCAGTAATCTACCAAACATGACTTCCAATCCCAACTCTAGTGCTTGTAAGTCATGTAAAACAGATGCATTTCTTAAGCTCTCTGAGCTTTGTAAAATGGGGTTGTAAGAACACCTTCATTAGATAATTATGAAGAATAAATAGAGTAATAAATATGAACAGCTCAGTACAGTTGGACTCAAATTGTAAAACTTCATGATCATCATTGCTTTTGATGTTTTAATTATATTGACTAACATGAACACACTAGTTCAACTCTAAAGTGATGTAACTTAGACGTTAACATTTTTACGACCAAGAAATATTGATTAACTCTCATTTGAGCAATGTAGAGGCAACATGTAGAAATAGATTAATTTAGACTTTAAGTTATTTAGACTAAATGAGAGAGAAATGTTCCCACCTAATGTAAAAGAACGCCATCTTTCAGAGTCTCAGATTATGCCTTTAGATAAGTCATACATAAAGAATGAGTGACCTTGAAGTGAGAAGTCTGTAAAAAAAAAAAAAAAATGACCATTCTTCTTTGGTTAGATGTCAGTTTGTCAGCAAACATGTTATGAGCGATAACCTGAACAGCAGAGTATGGTTACTGAAGTCTGAGTTCCCCGAAAAAACAGCTATGTAAGTTAATGGTCAGAATGAAACGACATTAGAGAAATGCTCCCCGAAAAGTACATAAATTTCAACCTAAGGCTAAAGTTTTCTTCTTCACAGCAAATTACATTCAGGTTAATGGGGTCAACATGGGAATCGAAGCTATTGAGGAGGCCCAGTCGTCACGTACCAAATTTCCATTGCACTCAATAATGCATGAAAGTCATTTGGAGGGATGCTATATCCAGACCCTGTGTGTGAGGCAGGTCTTCAGAGACGAGTCTTACACAAGGAATGCCTTTCTTCCTTTTACCTACATAGATTCACTTAGACCTGTCTTAGCCTAGAATGTCTTCCTTCCTTCTCAATCACTTCTCATCTTCTAATCTCTCACTCCTAAACTTACAATTTTACTTTTACTTCTGTTCAGCGTGTCCTCTTTGGAAGCTTAGAGAAGTGATATAGAACAGCAGTCAAGAGAACAGATTCTGACCTTTCAGAGTGTGGTTTTACCCTCAATACTGGGATTAATTTAACTGTGGAATCCTTGACAAATGACTCTAAACAGTCAGTTTCCTTATTTGTTAAATGCAGTTAATTTTAAAAAGCACGTAGAATATACAAGTCCATGCACTCTCTCACTTCATCCCAGCTTACCCTTCCCCCTCCCCGTGTCCCCAAGTCCATTCTCTACATCTGCATTTTTATTCCTGTCCTGCCCCTAGGTTCTTCAGAACCTTTTTTTAAAAAAATATTCCTTATATATGTGTTAGCATAAAGCAATTATACTCCAATAAAGATGTTTAAAAAAGTTTAAAAGCACGTAGAGGAATAGCCAAAAAACACACTAGGTCAAAATTACCTTAGGAAATCATGAACTCCTTCTTTAGACTGGAGAGATACTAACAGAAGAGGAGGCAATAAGAGTTAAGAAGAAGTGGAGGACAGTTGACTCCAGACTGCCATATCCCGGGCCCACGCCAGGGCATTCCCGAGAAAAATCACAGGAGTTAGCATTATGTAAATTGCGATTAATTTGTATCGGCTCTAGCTCTCTTCTACTTGACCCTGTGTGGTTGAACTGAATAAGTTCAGTGCATGCAGAGGGGCACTGCTGCTCTTTGTATTGGCAGATTACAGACAGAATCACTTTGACTCTATTATTATTATATTTTAAATTTCAGCAATAAACATTTTGTGGAATTTTTTTTCTCTTTACCATGTTATTTAAGTACCTACATAATATTCTCAGTTTTACCTTTTGGTTCACAAGGCCTGACCTATTCCCATCTCGCCTCTGAAGGAGATGGAAAGTTTTCCCTTCTTTCCTTGTAGATTCTCTGGCGAGTCTAATAGTTAAATTCACATAAGGCACATTAAGAGGAGAAAAGCAAATTTAATTTCATATGGACGGGAGCACATAGAAATGTGAGACTCAAAGGGCAGCCAGGTAATTGAGGCTTCAAAACATCCTGAGCTAAGGAAAGGGCTAATGGTCTGGAGGTACAAAGGGCAGGAAGGCTATTCAAAGGAAAATGAGAGGAGACGTTTGGAAAACAAAAGTTGCCCTGCTTGGCAGGTAAGTTATTTAGGTAAAAAGGTATATCTGGTAATAGCTCTCTTTTTGATACAGGCCCCCTTTCCAATGTACATTTAGGCAGTTAATGGGGATGTAAAGAACTTTTCCTGAATCGGCTGAGTTTTGATTGCCTTAGCTCAAAATAATCCTTAGGCCAAAAAGACATATTTTGGGGTAGCAAAATCTGCTCCCCTTCACCCTTTACAGGAAAAGTCTGCTGACTCCTACTCTAGGTGAACTCATACTCCAGCCTTTCCTTAGGCATTGGATAAGCGGATCACGGACAGAGGGAAATTAGCATTTTTCCCTCTAGCTGCGTAAAGCCTCCTCTGCCTCGCTCTTCCACTATCTCCGAGTGTGCCTGAAGCTGTGGCAGCACTAGTGACCATTAACACTGGTAGATCATGGTGGTTTAACTTTTCAGACTTCAGTTCCTTTAATCCTACAAGAACCCTCAGACTTAGTTACTGTTATTACCTACTTTGTAAATGGAAAAACTGAGACTCAGTAAGACCTACTCAAGGGCACAGTTAGTAAAGACTGGAACTGGAACTCCAACCCAGGTCTTCCATGTACAGCCATTCACAGCAGTGAAGTGGCGCAAAGTTATCCGTCCACTTTGGTCTAAAATATTTTTACACTTATTTTGTGTAGGGTATGTTATGTCTGGTTGTAGTGGGGAGAGGGTTGGGAGCTACAGAGCACAGTGTGGAAGCCATGCTGGAGTGGAGAGGAAGATAGAAGTGAATGTACAGAAAGAGGCATGGTGTTTGTAAACGTTTCCAGAAATTCAAGTAGAAGAATTCAGATTTTTATATGTCCTTATTTTAGCCAGCAGTTCTAGGCAGTGGGGCATGTATGGAACTTTCATCCGTTCCTTTACATGATCATTCACTCATTCAACAAATATTCTGACGCTCAGCTACTGCTGGCTGTCGCTGCAAGGCAGGAGGAGACAATGTAAATATGTCCAACGTATTTGTAGTTTAGTGGGAAAGACAGACAAAGAAATCCAATACAGTAATGTAAATGCTAAGAATGTGGTTAGCTCCCAACGGGAACCTAAGTACAATTCCGTGGGGTCAGGGGGGAAGGCATCTACATGTCTCAAGAAGCTGAAAGATGAGCAAGGTCTTTTCAGGCAACAGGGTAACAGAGAAATGAGAATTTCCAGGCATAGTATTAGAGTTTTTTGCCCTGAACAAACTGGTATGGCTGGAGATTAGAGTGCTGAGGTCAATACAGGGGAGGGTGCCGTTAGACATGAGAATAAGGGACGGGATAAAAAATGACTTGGTGTAACGTGCTTAAGATCCATGTTAAAATGTTCTTAGTTTATTCTAAGGACATTGAGTAAAATGACATGATCAAAGTGGTGTTTTAATAGAACTGATTAAACTCCTAGGGGAAACTGTTATCCCTCTTCTAGGTATTATAGGGGAGCAGAAGTGGTCACCCCTAAATATGCCTCTTTGGCATATGAATTCTTTTAAGTTGGCATTTTTAAAAAATGGAGACACACACAAAGAAACTCGCGAAACCCACTAGAAGTTACTCTTTGTAACAAACATTCACATTTATAAGGGAAATCTCCGTTTGTAGGGGTGTCTCCCTTGCTCTACCAGGAAGAAGAGGTTGACTGAATCGCTAAAAACGCCTACCAGTGGAGAAGGCAAGGACTTCAGTCTGCATACCAACCTCACCCTTGTTTACCGTGCTTTTCCTGGTCATCTCCCATAACCAATTGCCCCCAACCCCAGTATCTTTTGTCTTTAGCTGAAGATGGTATGAAGGTAGTGGCTTTGGCCTTTTTGGCAAGTTATTCAGTTTTCCTGGGTCTCTGTCAGGTATACAGGAGGCACACATGTAATTAAACTTTGTTTTTCTCCTGTTAATCGGTTTTATGTCCATTTGGTTATTAGACCAGCCAAGGAACCTAAAAATATTTCCTCCCCAACAGTGTATACCCAAGAATTATAAATGCATCCATCCAAGAACTGTTCAAGAATGTTCATAGCAGCTTTATTCATTATTGCTCCGAACTGGAAATAACTTAAATGTTCATCAACGGAAGAACTAAGTTGTGGTATGTTTATAGAGTAGAATGGTATACAGAAATGAGAATGAGCCATCTACTCCTGTATGCCCCAAAGCCCGTAAAGCAGCCAGACACCGAGAGGATATAGGATATCAATGAATTTAAATAAAAGCTCTTTTTAAAAGGCAAGACTTTACGGTATTAAAAGTTAGGAAAGAAGTTACCTTGAAAGAGGGAGCAATAACTGGAAGAGGTCACTAGGGATGCTTCTGGATTGCTGGTAATGTTCTATTTCTTTATGTGAATTGTGGCATCATGGATGAATTCTGCTAATGAACATTCATGGAGCTGTTCACTCGTGACTCGTATGCTTTTCTCAATGTATAGTATGTATCAATTAAAAAATTATTTTAAAAAGAAGTAAACGCTGGAGACTTTTAGACTTCCTACTTAAAAGACCCTTCATCTCAACAGAGTTTTTATTCTGAAATAAAGAAATAAATGAAGAAAAGCACACCCTCACTTATGACAAGGAACCATAAAGTAAAGCTAGAAAGAATTTTTCCTAACAGGTTTGGTAAAAAGGATAAAGAAGGCTAATGTCCAGTGTTTATGAGCTTTACATAAAAACATACTCTCAAACACAACTGGGGAATTATTAACAGACATTTTGGGGTCAGTAACTACCAATATTTAAATGGACATAATCTTTGATTCAGTTACATCAATTTTAAAAGTCTCTTCTACTGATATCCTTACAAAAGTTTGCAAAGATGTATGTAGAAAGTTATTCAATGTAGCCTTACTCATAAGAGAATAATGGGGTAGTTATTAAAGATGATATAAAAATGAAAAAGAAATTTAATTACAAAGAGGCCAGCCTGACGAAAGCTTTTTATGTATTCTTCCTCTGGTAAAAAATACGAGCTTAAGAAGCCCTGTCAAGTACCTACTATGTTTAGCCACAGATGGAATAATTGAAAAATCAAGGCAAAGCACATCACTTCTAATACAGCACTTAGAACTATACACAAGGTCTCCTTGATTCAAGGTAGAGAATGTCCAGGCATGTTTTCCAGCATAGATACCTACGAGTATAAACTTTAAAGATATACAACTATCCTTACCAACATGGACAATACACTAGTTGGCAGAATCCACAATTTTATTTTAAATAAAAGTTACTTGTACCCTTTGACTCATGGGCAGAAACAGTTTTCTTATTTTCATTGTAGAAAAAGTTCACATATAGAGTACAATTAAAGTGACCTGTGTCGTGGTTCATTAACTTTCACAATAAAAATCCCTTTTCTAAACCACCAATGTGCAATAACTCTCTTGGGCCAGTTTCTCAGATAAATATCACTTTGCGTTGTTAAATGCAAAAGATTACAACGTAATTTTCTACAAAACAGATTTTTCAAGTAAAGTGAAAGTACTGATGGCTAATCACATGAAGATCTATATTCCATTATGATAAAATTGTTGGCTAATTATTAAGCTTTAGAAAGACCATTCAGAAGTCCCCTTAGGTCACTTAAGTTCATATTCAAAAAACATCACACGGCCATAAACTCTTTAAAAAGGAGCATGTCTTTATTAAGAATGGTTTTGTCTAGTACAATTGTTGGTCAGTTTCACACTTTTGGAATATAGGCCCAAAGAGCTTGAGATGATGAAGATCCAGTTGGCATGCTATCTAAACCTGCAATGATGGGGATCTCTTACGGAGAGCAAATAAATAGGATGCTGGTGGTAAGATGTATGATTTAAAAAAAATTCATAGGCAGGATAATGAGCTGAATACAGCAAGAAGAAGTAATATTGATAAATGTTAGGTACAACGTATTAGATAAAAGGGTATAAGTATACATGGAACAGAGGCTTAGCAGCAGCAATGCCTTAAAAAAGGGAGAGACAGGTTTAAAACGACAGTGAATTCAGAAAGAGGCCTCTGTATGATGTACTACTAAAATTGGTAATGTGCCTTTGGCCTTCATGATTGCAAGCTTAGCACCTAGTTTAATGATTCCAACCATCTTCTTCCCTTAAATTCATACTAGCTTTTTATAAAGGTAAGGTCTATATCTAGTGATTCTAAATGCATTCGTTCAGTGGCAAATCCCCAAATCCCTTCTAAGAAAGATTTTTTTTGCATATCTCTTCCAGCCAAGATTTCTTTCACCCTAACTTTTTGTAATGTGAGTTAAGACATTAGGAATTTTACTTGATTTCTAAAAATAACATTACATTGAAATACGGAATATGTCTTTTAAAATTATATAGGATATGCTTAATTTGTGACTAAGGATTAATATTCATTCATAAAATAACACGAGTTTCTTTCGTGGAATGAGGAAATGTTACCTTAAATCTCAGGTATTAGTTTTAAGGATATAGTCAGAAAGGGTTTAGCTACTTTAAGGAGTACAATCATTGTTTTGTATGAAAACCTAGAGCTGAACGAAGTGCATGTTATAAATAACTCGCCGAGGCTGTGTCAGAAAGCAACCTGGAGTTCCTTCACTAAAAAAAAAAAAGTTTTCCGTTTCACTGTCAGAAGCTGTAGGTACTACTGGTGACCCTGTCAGGGAATCCTTAACTATGTCAGAGAACTCACAAATGATGTTCTAAGTGAGAGAAGAAAGAAGACTCTTTGAAATGGATAGAAAATCTGGGAAAACAGATCAACCTAATATATCTTCATGTTTTTGTTTCCCCAGCACCCATCATCATGCCAGGCACAGCTATTCCTAAGTAAAGGTCTCTTGAAGATTGAATGCAAAGTAAAATCATACCAAGACTCTTCACCGAGACACGAAATTTCCATGGTACACTGTCACAAAGTACTACACACAAAAGTTGCCTGGATGGTACTATTTAATACAAAAAAACATAGATAAATGCTAATTAGGCTTTATAAACATTTTATTGAGTAAATGATCCTAAGGAGATGCTTTTATGTAACCGGAAAACTCCAAAAATCACTTGACAAACTAACAATGTCTTTCTTAGTGTTTTGAAATAGGTTCTTTTTGCAAACTGAGCTAATGACTGCCATTTTGAGTCTGCTCAGAGGATCTCAGACCTGTAAGAAACCTAATTATCACGGGAAGTACAGTGTCTGGATTTACAGCCACCAGAATTTTTAGTCCTGCTTTCAGTCAACAACAAAGACGGCTTTCTGAAGGTGTAGATTTGAGATTCATTCTATCACACTCTTCTTGCGCTTAAGGGCTTCATCCTTAAGAAAGTGTCTATGTGCAGATGCCAAAAAAAGGAACATAAAGGCACTGAGAGTATGGATTTAATTTCTGACTTTACAAAGAAAACTGTGAGCACACTGGCAATCTAGATGTAGGGCAGATGTATGTATTTCCATGTCAAACCAACATACACACTACAGAATGATCTTTCTTTCTAATCTAAAGGGTCTTGCAAATTGATCTCTCGGGAAATTGTTCCTAGGACCTAATTCTTATGCATATATTTCAAAAGAGAATCAAAGGGAAATTTGTCTCCTTAAACAAAATAAGCTTCTGGCAGGCAAAGTTTCAGACACTCCGCATTTCAAGTGGCTCACACCTACCACCTACAGAGCAGATATCCAAGAAGCCAAGAGGAAACAAAGCCAGAGTCTACAACCCTAATTCATTGGTGGCACAGCTGGCTTTCTGGAGGCAATGCTGTTGGTGAAGGCAAATATTTCCCTCCCGGGAAGGGGAGGCTGGATGTCAACAAAGATGGAGACAGGAAAACAGGCTAGATCAAGTGCACAGCATCCTGCATGAGTTCTCAACACAGGTGAAATGGACCTGATTGGCCTGAACATGGACTTTTCAAATATGTACTCTGTGCCATCTACATATGAAATTAGAGACAAAGTAAAACAGTAACTAGTAACCATCACAGTCACTATATGTCATCAAAGAACCACATAACCTAATCTGAGACATGTGTATCTGGAGTCATAAAAGAAGTGGTTCAAGTTACAACTTTGTTATTTACTAGTTGGATGACTGGTAAATGTATTATTTTACATAATAACTCTGAGTCTCTGCTTCTTCTTATGCAAAATAGGGATAACAATAGTAACCACCTAGTGTTACGTACTGAAATTATTTTTCATGTCGTGGGGATTAAATTTAGCATGCTGTTCTCCTTATAGCAGAGGTCAGCAAACTCCTTCTGTAAACAGCCAGAGGCCAGAGAATAATATTTTAGGCTTCAGATGCCATGTGGTCTCTGTCTCAACTACTCAACCTGCCCTCGTAGCACAAAAGCAGCCAGAGACAACATATAAATGGTGTGACCGTGTTCCAACAGAACTTTATTTACACAAACAGGAGGTGAGATGAATTTGGCTCAGACGTTGTAATTTCTAATGGTTTAGAGATATGCTTAATAATATTCCGAATAAACCTGATGACATGCAATATTTGAAATTGTTTACAATATGCCACATACTGCGCTAAGTGCTTCACCTGGATTAATTCATTCAGTTGTCATAAGGTAGAAACTATTAATATCTCCAAACTGACAAGACTGAACAGGCCTGCAGACATTAGGTGACCCACTTAAAGCTACACAGCTACTAAACTGAAAAGTCAGGATATGAACCCAGGTCTTCAGGTTTGGGAGTTTGTCTTCTTGGCCACTCATTATGGCATTGGCTATTACCTACTAACTCTTCCATTAGAACGCAATTAAATGCCAGGGAAAAAGCCAGTCTGTAATTGAAGTTCAAACAAAACACTAATGTAGCTCCATTTTGAGAAAACACACCACCCACATTTATGATGACCAGGCAGGTGGTAAACTTCGATTTCAGTTAGCTTTATCTTTGATTTCTACTATCATTACACAGCTTTTCTTGGAAGACGTTCTACCTGTAAGTCACTGTATGTTCTCTCAATGCTGTGAGATTATTTGAATGAAAATGAACTCATAATGTATTGATAAAGATGGAGAGGGCTGATCTAAATTATTTGGACCAAAGAGAACTTTAAGAATGATTTACTGTGGAATATTTTCACTTGAGAAAACATCGTATGATAGTTTAGAATTCATTTCAAAACACAGAATAACTAACCAAGGACTTTATTCTTTGACACGGATTTATCCTAGGGAAACACCACAGTTTTTACAGTCATTGGAAATATTTTCAAAATAATAAGCAAAAGATTTTCCCTTCTGTGGAAAACAATGTGGAGGGCAGTTCTTTCCCTGTTTTTCATAACAGCCTAGATGCATGCATTATCTCATTTAATTCTCAGGCACTATTATTACCTCCATTTCACAAATAAAGAACATGAGGTTCAGAGACGTGGCCGAGCTCACACACTTGGTAAATTACAGTGCTAGGATATAGCCCCAAGGTATTGGGTTCCAAGGTTAAATGTGAAGCACTTAAAGTCTGCACTGAAGTGCCTCTTTTCCACTTAAGAATGTCATATAATTCATAGAGACTGAGAATTTGGAGCTCGAAGGCCCACATTCCACTGAAGACCAGAAGACAAACCAAAGACAGTTTGAAACAGAGTGAAAAGTTAATGGAAAGCCCACTATCTCATTAAGATATTGGTTCCCGTACTCACTGGGCAATGTCTCTGGGAAGCTTTAAAATATATAGATGCCTGGGCTGCTTGTTTGGAGATTCTCATTCATTTTGGACTGGGGTGGAGCTCAAAGCAAAGGTTACACCCTTGACTGTATGTTGGAATTATCTGGAGGATTTATGTATATATGTATAAAAATGGGCTACAGCAAGGGTGTCAAACTTGGCCACACATTTGAATTACTTGTGTATGTAAAGCACTTAGCACAGAGCCTGATACATATATACAAAGCACTCAAAAAATAATAGCTATTATTGTTAGTTAAGAATGTTAAAAATGAAAAAGCAGACTTCATATCTGTTTTAATGAATTGAGTTAAACTAGGAAACACGATTCATAGTAGTCCTTGGAAATCGTCTATAAGTTAATCTGATATTGACTTTTTCTGGACATGAGAGTTGATTGGACTTATTTATAGACAGAATGTACAGCCCGTGACTGCCCTAAGGTCAGAGACAACATCTCATTCATCTCCATTCTTTTTGCTTAGTGACTTGTATGGCGTAAGTACAGAGTATATACTCATTGAGCTGATTCCAAACATGCCTTATGTAGGTAAGCCAGAACCCATGATTTTAATTAACTATACCCATCAAAAAAGGTTTAGAAATGATTTACAAAGTACTAGAAAGTCCTGTTAGACATTACCATACGAGAACGCCATGTCTGGAGTAGGATACACAATGGAAAGCAGTCCTTTCTGGAACAAAAAGAAGCTCTTGCCTTAGATGACATCAGCTGGTCAGAAAGCAGAGTGAAAACAGGAAACAAGAAGGCTATTTATGTTTGGGAGGATTAGAGATCCTGGTGGTAGCTCCGAAAAACATCTGGTAGAGTCATGTCAAAAGAGCATCTTCTTCCACAAAGATTCGGTTTTGATAAGATCAACACCACATAAATTTATCCCCAAATACAATGATTCTGAAATGCGATTGGCCTAGGGAGGGTCAACTGTATCATCATCAAGAGAAAAGGGTGGTTGTAGATAAGGCTTTCTTTTTTTAAAAAAAACCTTTTCCACTAGAGGATGATTTTGCAGGCAGGGAGATAAGAGGTGTTGAAAGTAACGAGATCCATACTGAACATATAAAGACAGAGCTCCTGGGATCATGGAGAAAATATGAAAAGGCTGAGCTGGAGTTTCTAGCAGGGATGGAGACATTTATCTCCCATGGAAGCATAGTAACTAACGTAACAACTAGGAGAGCTGTAAGTAGGTGACTCTCATCAATACAAGATCATAAGGTTCATGTTCACCTTGATGCTGACACATTGTGGTGATTTTGAGAAATAGAGGGGGGTGAGTATATAATACAGAATAGTTGCGGGAATTTTTAATAGTCATTTTATGCATCAAGGCATACTGAATTCTACAGTGTTCAAAGAGCCCAAAAATATTAATCTGTGCAAATCTTTAAAATCAGTAAACTCTCCCTCCAAATTCCACTCTGTATTTAATTGTACTCCATAGGGCTATTTTTCTTTTTCTCAGTGCATATAGATTAGAGTACAGAGGGGAACAGAGTGTGATTAATCTGCTCAGAACCCACCCTCCCTCACTCCCCTCCTTCTTACTACTCTGCTTTATCCATATGGCTTCAGTGCAAGCAACCCTATTCATAAAACATGACCCCGGCCTCCCCAGTTGATTGGCCAGGAATGGGTAATTGTCTGAAACAGACCGAAGGGGAGATGGAATTTCTATATCCATCTGGTTGGTTTCTTGAAAAAGTGGATTTAATCACAGAAGTTGGGGGTTTTACTGTGTGTTACCAAGTGGGTTGAGAAGCAGAGAAAGCTAGTTTACAGAGTAGAGAAAAACAGAGAGGAGGTGACCCCCATCTTTGGTCTATTTCTGAGTCTTAGATACATTCCTGCCCTTAGGTTCAAGGAGACACTCTATATCCTTATGATAAATTTCCTTCTTGTGTTTTATTCTTGCTCAAGTGGGTTTCTGTTCCTGTCAAACAAGAGTCTGAATTAATACAGAAATGGGCTCTAGCTGTTTGCAGAATCCATTCACTTTTACTCATGAAAGAGGGTCCTGACAAAATGAATGTTTGCTGGGCAGAGTGACCCAAGTTTTCAGTTTGAATGCTGATAAGCATTTCCCTCCCACTGGAGTCAGATTTGAAAATCTGGTTTCAAATTAAGACTGGCATATCTGGTCTTCCAGATGGTGGCTCACGTCTTGATGTAAAATGAAATGAATTCTGTATCTTATGGTAGCTCTGACATCAACATTTATTACATAGCCAGAGTGTGCTGGGGGCTGTTGTGTAAAACATGCTAAAAAAGGTACTGCTTGCCGAGGCTGCAGTGAGGAAAACAAAGCAGCTCTGGCCACTGTCGTATGAGGGCAGATGGGTTAGAATAGGTTACCTGGATTTAAGTCTTCTGTTACTTTGACTAGCTTAAGCCACTCCCCCTAAGCTTATCTGAATGAACACAGAATGGTATAAAGAAAGGAGTACACATTTTGTTTGTTGGATCAAACTTCTTGGTCTTTGGAGACCTCTACAAAGTTCTGTCTGAGCAGGCAGTGGTCTCCTTTTTTGCTATATTTTGAATGCAATGTGTATAAACATACATATTTTTTCCTCATGCTCATTTTCAACCACCTGTATGAGAGTTTAATTATTTGGACAATTTACTCTTGGCCACAGGTACAAGGCAATGATCTGTATCTTCTTTGTAGACAGTACCCTGGTACTCAATAAATGGTAGTGGAAACTTGCAATATAAAGCAGGAAAGATATATTAACTGTGAACTTTACATACTGAGGGACAAATTTCTCCTCACTGAGATGGAAGACAAACAAATCCATTTCCATCTCTAGTGGGAAATTTGTCTGCTGGGGGTCTTGCACATTTGCTTCCTTTATAAACCTTGACAGTTTTTCAAATAAGTTTTGTATGTTCCAACAGATTCCTGGGTTCAGCTTTTCCTTGGGGCTATTCCTTGGTGTCTTTCACTTCTTTTTTCTAATCACTGATTTCTTCAGTGCTGGGTTTATTTTTTTCCCCATCTGATTGGCTGTGCTATTTCATTTTATTAATTCAACCTTTGTTGTATGCAGGTCTTTGCAGTTTATTCCCCAAATTGTGTTTTTCTAGTTCAGTTTTCATTTGCTTCTCTCTGACAAGGCTATGTTGTATTATGCCCTCAAATTCCTTTCCCTGCAATTTCACATGACCTGCTGGCTCCACATTAGGCTATCTGTCATGTGATTAGCAATTAGTAAAAATGGCATTTTGAGCACATGCCCAGAGGAGCACCAGAGATCGTAGTCCATCTCCAAACCCACCTGGCCCCCTTCATCGAAGTGCTCATTAACACACAGTTTGGGGTTCCATGCTGTCAGATTCTGGGAACGACTATTTTCCATTAGAGTCTAGATCAGCATCCGTAACAGTCTCGCTCTCTACTTGAATGTACATTTTCAGCCGTCGCTGACCCATCACGCCGCCACCAGGGTCCAGGGGATCCCCCAATATTGCAAAGTTATGTTCTCCCTCTGGGTTGGTCAGACCACAAATATATCAACACTGTCTTGCTGTATTTCCAAAACAAACAAATGACACCTAACTTCTGTGTTTCTTTGATCTCTTATGGGGCATCTTAAATAATATAAGTATGTAACTCATAATCAAATAAAAGTGAAAGCAATAAGGAGCCACTTTAATTAACCACCTTATATGTGTTTGATCACAGATCTCAAACTGCCAGGGAAAAGTGGTTCATTAGATACTGGCCTGCCTTGAGGTTTTCACAAGTTTGAATTAGTCACAATCAATTTCACCTAAGAATCTAGATTTCTAGTTTCTCTGAAAAATATGAGAATGTTTGGCAACCTTGGGCCATCATGCCCCCAGGGGAATAATTAGCTGGTGCTGAAGCTGACCAGCAGCCTCCTCCCAATGAAAATTAGCATGTGTTCCCTTGTTTACCACAGTCTCCACCATTCCCTTCTGTCTCCCACTTGGCCACTTTATTTTTAGATTTTCTGCATCCTGTATGCATTTGAGGTGGCAACATCTGCATTAGGGGATTTCAAGCATTTTAAGTTCAAAAAAATCCTGCAAAACAAAGCCTCAGAGAGGTTTTGTTTGGAATAAGAGTGGACTCATGCTTATTTATATTGTATCAATGGGGAGAGGGAAAAAAAAAATCACAGTCTCCTCTTAACAGAAGAGTCAATGAAATAAGAAAAACAAAATGTTTCTGGCTTCCTTGGCTTGCTAATGTCTTTTCTTCACTGATTTCTATATTATCATATTAGTTTAGCATTACAGTTACAGGAAAAAATAACCAAACCAAAATAGCTAAAGAGGGGGGAAAGGAAAAGTGGTGTTCTGAAAAATCATACCCCCAAATATCTTCTTCAAATCAGAAGATACAGGGCTTCCCTGGTGGCACAGTGGTTGAGAGTCCGCCTGCCGATGCAGGGGACACGGGTTCGTGCCCCGGTCCGGGAGGATCCCACATGCCGCGGAGCGGCTGGCCCCGTGAGCCATGGCCACTGAGCCTGCGCGTCCGGAGCCTGTGCTCCGCAACGGGAGAGGCCACAACAGTGAGAGGCCCGTGTACCGCAAAAAAAAAAATCAGAAGATACAATCACATGATGATAGTCAATTAAGTTGATAAATATTTTTTCTCCCTCCAGTGGACCAGGCTCCCCTATTTATTCCCTCACTGACTAGAAATTGGAACTGACTAGCGGATGTCTCAGCACACACTGTAACGGGCATTGTGTAAGCATCAATTCTAAGTGCTTCCAGCCTCCTCCCTAGCTTTCCATAACTTATTCCATAATTCAGTGATTACAGAGTTCAGACAATTAAAAAACAAAAAAGACATAAAAAAAGGAAAGAGGCTTAACAAAAAGAAGAGCCACTCTCCAATTTTCTAAGAGAATTTCTGTGGCTCTTACATGTGGTTTCGTGAAGACAACTCCCAATGCTTGCAACATTTTTGATGTGGCTTCCCTTCTCTCTCACACTTGAAAAAATGAGTCCACAATCCCATTTGTAACATCTATTTCCTTTCAGTAGTCAACAATTCATTTAGATTTTTTACAAGGTTCAGCTATTTCTTTCACTTTGGTTAAATTCACACTGCAAACCTTTTTTATTAATTGCTCTGTAATTTGAAACAAATATATATTCAGCCACGAAATCTCTTGGGCATTTTAAAAAGCACATGGGTGGTCTTATTTTCTTTGCTATCATCTTAAGGAAGGATTTCTTTTGCCTTTTGAAGGTGGGGCACTTGCAGATATTTTGAGAAGGAACCTGGACTTGTTCCTAATAAGAATTCTAGGAAAAGAAGCCCTGTTTAACAAGGAGAGTAGTTGGAGAAACAATGCAAGAGGCAGAGCCAATTTATATTGAGATTGAAAACAATGTGAGAGAGTAATGGCGAATCCCTAAGAAATTGAGGATTTAAATGGAACAACAGTTATAAAAATAGAATTGGCAAAGGGAGAAAGATCACTCAGAAACCAGGTAGGACAATACTGTCTTTGAACTGTGACTACTGTTGGCTAATAGCCAATGGAATGAAGTTGTTGATAGTACTGATTTTTAAAACTGGGTCTCATAAATATTTTGCCAATTTAAGTAATTTGTTTAAATACATATATTACCTTCATTGAACGCATGGTTCCTCTGCAAAGAATAAATAATCACTTTATTTTTGTACAATTTTGTTGAACTTCAGCATTAGTGTACTGACATACAATGTGAGCTAATACATCACCTTTTTCTTCACATCCACTTCAGATCAGAAGAAATTCTGATCAAAAGATTTGTGAGACGCTCATCAAACTGTCAATGGTTGTTGATCTGACAACTTTTCATTACAAAACAATTTATATACTAGACTCTTTAGTTCTATTTTTGTTTGATGCGTGTGTGAGTGCTGTATGCACATGCTAGACTGATGTCTCAGAATATCTTTTTCCTGATTATGCATGCCGCATTGGGATTACAAAACCTGCTTTAGAGAAGTGAAGTATTTGCCATAACAAAGCACACGCATTAAAAGAAAAAAAACACACCATTGTAAAGCAATTATACTCCAATAAAGATGTTTAAAAAAACCACATGCTATGAATTATATCAGAAGTTCATATCAAGTAATAAAGTAGCCATTTATGTATATTTTTGCTATCACCCATGCAATACATTTAATTTTCATCAGATGCTTTTCTTAAGTGATTTTGTAACTCTCCACCACACACATGTTCTGGGTCTAATATGAAGTTATTCACAGAGGAAATGGCAGAGAAGAGTAAGTGTAAACCATAAATTCAGGATACATTCATGTGTGATGATGTCTTGCTTCTTAATTGCAGCTGACTCCCCTGATGTGTTGCCCCCAACTCTCCTTGTTTTGTAAAGGGGTTTGTTGGTGAAGATGCTGGTGGCACAGACGGAATAGATTGTTATTTTTGTCTCCTTCCCATTTTTACCTGTGCAAATAAGTACATCTAAAAATGATTCTAAGGAAATAGAGAAGACAATCTAGAATCTCCATTTTTCATTACAAAGAACACTAAAGATCTCAAGGTGGTCTCAGGTTACTCGTCAGCTTGACATTCCAGCTGTTCTTATAAGGTACTTTTCCGGATGTTCTGTATAAAGGGGTTTTATTTCCTTGGACTATGTCATTCTTAGGGGACACAGAGATATAAGGGCTTTAAGTCCTCTGAGAAGTGATTTCAAGGTCTAGGAATGAGGTCATTGGTATTTGTGACTGCAAATATTATCTCTCATTGGGAACTGAGAAACATCTACTCTTTTTACTGGACCAAAGTGTATAATGTTCAGGGCTTCCCTTGACAGAAGGATGAATGAACAGAGAAAAATCTGTACTAATCCCATGTTAATCTAGTAGGTTTTTTGTTTTTGTTTTTTTCCCCCTCCTGCGGTACGCGGGCCTCTCACTGTCGTGGCCTCTCCCGTTGCGGAGCACAGGCTCCGGACGCGCAGGCTCAGCGGCCATGGCTCACGGGCCCAGCCACTCCGCGGCATGTGGGATCTTCCCGGACCGGGGCATGAACCCGCGTCCCCTGCATCGGCAGGCGGACTCTCAACCACTGCGCCACCAGGGAAGCCCTAATAGGTTTGTTTTATTTAATAAATTTCATTTAAGAAATTATAAGGGACAATGGTGAGGTTGAGCACATTTTCAAAGGCTACCCAGGTTGTCTGTTACTCGAGGGGAAAAAACTCCTACCTGTTTCACTTGGGAGTGTGTACAAAATAAAAATGCCAAGCAATTAACAGGCAGCATGTCATGTATATTTACACATAGGATGGCTTATTTTTCATTGTAATTTACTTTTAGTGCATCACTAGGGATTGCAATAAGTGTACGGGAATGTGTACATACAAATAAACTGCAGTTGAGTTAATTTGCTTCACCACAAGATATAGACAGCGGCTAAGTGAGCCATTAATGCTGAACATTAGTTTTATAGACAACAGAACCACTCCCTCCAATCAAGCGTTGCCCTTTGTCTCTATCCTAGAGTCTGCCTTATTAGAACTTTTGTATCTCATTTCATAACTTTGTCTTAGCATTGAAAGCTCCTGGGAAGCTTTACAACCAACCAACCAACCAACCAACCAACCAACCAAACCAACCAACCGATATGTGGGTCTTACCATGGAAAACCTTGTATGTTATCTGGGGTAAGGTTAGGCTACAGTATTTTTTTAAAAGCTTCTCAGGTGATTCTAATGTGTGTCTGATGTGGTAGATGACAGAATCCCAATTTGAGTTTCATCAGATTTTAGAAGCATCATCTTGATGAAACACCTCTTCCATCCTTGTCTCCTCACTTACAGGTGACTTGTGTTGCCTTTAATTTGTTTACCCTTTCCTTCCTGTTGGAGAAAAATCACGGTTTATGACCTTTGATGGACCCTGCAAGCTCTTACTAGTCTAGAAGGTGAGGAGCTCATTTGATCTAATTTTGTTTCCTTTTGCTTTATTTTAATCCCACCCTTGCAACAGTACTGAAGCTGAAAGAGATCTTGCATACTTTCTAAAACAACTGCACCAAGTTAAGCAAGGGGCTGCTTAATGGATTATGATCACTCAGGAGTGTCACTGGTCATTTATAAGAACTCCCATTTCCAAAGGGGGAACTACAAGACATTGGACTCTGAGAAACTTCTGTGCCAGAAACATCCCATTTAAAGCTTCAGGTAGGACTTAAAAAAATAGACCACATGGCCATTCATGTGCCGGCATTGTCCAAAGTGCTTTATATGTCATAATTCACTCAATACTTAAAACAACCCTGTGAGATAGATTATCCCTGCCATTATCCCTGTTTAAGATGTGAGGAAACCAAGGTTAATTTATAAGAAGTAGGAGATGTGGACAGTAAGTTGTAGAAGTCTGACAGAGTCATGGTCACCGTTCAGGGTATCATAATTGACAGAGAGGTCAGAATATAAAAACCTTTGAACGTATCTGGCTTTAGAGAGGCAGGTATGGTTCCTAGTTCTTCATTCTAAATCTTCCTTCTAATAATTACGAGTCTTACTCACTGAGTTCCTACTGTTCCTCCGACAGTGTATGAAGCGCTTCACATCCATTATTTAATCTTCCTCTACAAATCTTAGATAAATACTATTCTTCTTCTTGATTTACAGAAGAAAAAATTAGGCTTAGAGAAATTAAGTTACTTGTCAAAGTGCTAAGTTTGGGTTTGAACTGTCTGGACTTGAAATTTGTATTCTGAAACTCTGCCACAGACTGCCTTGCCATAAGGGAAGGAATTAAATACATCTGTATCCTTTATATTTCACTACCTCCTGTGACTTTACATTTCCATCCAGTGAAGTCCCTATGTCCATTCTGAACACTTCGGCTTAAGAAGAATCAACACCACATTGTGTAATGGTTTGAAAACAGGGACATGATGTAAAGATGTTAAAAGAAGACTGAATTTCTGAGTTTACACCAGTGTCCTAGGGCCTCTTGCCCTTTCTGGAAGTGAGGATTCAAGCCATCTCACTTCACACTCAGTCCTGCAACATTTCTATCAGGTTCAGCTATCACTGCCAGAAAGAGACTGGAAGGGACATTTAACCGTCCTTATTTGAAATGTCCTGCATGGTAACTTACATCCTTCATATTCTGGGTCAGTGCCCCCTCCCTTCCACTGAACCCCTCCTGTGGTTAAAATTTTCCTACATTTCACTGTTTGAGCATCCAAACCACAAGCCTTGCCTTCTTCTGTAATTTGGAAGTTCCACAAATACATTCAGATATAGAGATGCACTCAGTAGACATGGTCCTTGCATAATGTATAATTCTTGGGTCTCAAATCTTCTGAGTGCCAGTACTGATTCTGTAAGAAGCAGCAAATACTTTCCAGAAAAGGAATTTTGCAATAAGACAGACCTATAGAAAACTACCTGGTGGTAAGACTCTGAGCTTCCAATGCGGGGGGCGTGGGTTCAATCCCTGGTTGGGGAACTAAGATCCCACGTGCTGTGCAGCACGGCCGATAAATAAATAAATAAAATAAATTTAAAAAAAGACTTATATTCAGAATCTGGATCTATCATCACTACTTATGTGATCTTAGGAAAGTTACTGAGGATCTTAGAAAAGAATCTCAGTTTACCCATCTTCAAAATGGACCTACGCATACTTACTTCAACTGGGCAATTCATAAGACAATGTATATAAAGTTGTATATAGTATAGTGCTTGCTTAGTATGTGTTAGTTACTACAAAAAAACAACTACAATTATTATTAGTCTCCCATCTCCACCCCCAACAAAGCAGTCTTTCAGCTTTATGATCAAGGTTAAGGGCATAAGCTCCTTCTTAGACAAGCTGATTTTCATCCAAAATAAAAATATGTAGCAGACACTCCAGAGTTAGATGTCTGCGTTCAAATGCCTGCCCTGGCTCTTTCTGTGTGACTTTTGATAAATCAATTCTCCATGCTTCAGTTTTAGCATCCATACAATAAGGATAAAAATATTTACATCATAGAGCTGTTGTGAAGATTCAAAAGTCAACATGAAAATTAACGTATGTGAAGTTCTCAGAATACTGCCTGGCTCATATGAAGCAGTATGTCAGTGTCAGCTATTTTTATTATTACTTCAGTTAATTTCACCCCAAATTCATCCTGCAATAGAGAAATGAAGAATATATAGTCTATGATATTCTTAAGTACATATCTAAGTTTCCCTACAAACATGTATGCTTATAGGTTATAAACTTTTATGCCTCTACGTTTATAAGCTAAAAACATTTCTCTAGAAGTATGTTTCCTCTGAAATGCATCCTTCTCTTTGTTATCCTTACCCTCTTTAATTAAGTCTTTGCTCCACATCCTTCTTTAAGTTGCTCACCTTGTCATTTTGTAACTTTTTTTGTTGTTGTTGTCTTTGTTTTGCGGTACGCGGGCCTCTCACTGTTGTGGCCTCTCCCGCTGCGGAGCACAGGGTCCTGACGCGCAGGCCCAGCGGCCACGGCTCACGGGCCCAGCCGCTCCACGGCATGTGGGATCACCCTGGACCGGGGCATGAACCTGTGTCCCCTGCATCGGCAGGCGGACTCCCAACCACTGCGCCACCAGGGAAGCCCCTTGTAACTTATTTTTTGAAAATTTGGAGATGTGTCCCTTGAGTCAAACACAGTATCTAGGCTATGAAATGTATATTAATTGCCATGAATCATTATTTACTGAAGTTTCCTGCTAGGAATCACCAAAAATGCTTGTAAATACTTAGATTACGTGGCCTTTCCCTGGGATATCGGAACTCAGCAAGTCTGTATTGGAGCCCAGGAATCAGTATTTTAAACAAACACACCAGGATACTCTTATTGCTGAAACCCTCTGTCCTAACCACTGACGTGGAGCTGAGATGGGAGATATTTCCAAGACCTCCAGTTACACTGATTCTCATTTCACTTTCTGTTGTCACTCTTCCCAGCCCCAATGGAGTCATTTCTTAGCTTTTTCCTGTGAGCAATTACTCTCAAACACACAGTTCAATCTTCATTTCTGAGATTCCTCACATAGCAGTACTCATGCTTTCGAGTCCCCCAAATTCAACAGCTGGAAACAGTTTTCATGGCATGTTGAACAAGACAGAAGCAACGTGATTCCCAAGACTGCAGAGAGCAGGGAAACTAGGTAAAAATCTTATGTTGGCATCACTGCGACCTTGATAAGCGCAGCAAGGCCGCCTGTATCTTAGCTTGGGTACCCATAAGGAAGAAAGCTATAACTTGCCTTTCCGTTCAGGTGCACTGGAGAACTTCACTGGTTGTTCTAGGCAAGAAAAAGAGCTAGCGTTTTAAAAAGAACCAGGATAAGAACCAGAATACATCTTCAAAAGAAAGTCAGGCAGAAGGCATTTGTAAAAAATGACAAAATGTTTTTTTGTTTATGTTTGCTTCAAATTGCCTTTTCTGATGACATCATTACAAGAGGCAAGGATTTCTTCACCTTGCTCTGGATAGGACAATTTAACTTCAGTGGTCAAGAGTATGCCACGTTTCCATGCACTAGCTATGAGACTAGAAAAGTCACTTGGCTTTTCTGAGGATTGGTTTTCTCATCTATCAAGTGGGGACAATATTATCTACCTTAAAAGATTTTGTTCAAATTGATTTTGGATTTAGAAAGCTCTGCAGCTCACTATTTCTGTAAACAATTCATGATCCTCTTTTTTTTTAATTAATTAATTTTTGGCTGCGTTGGGTCTTCGTTGCTGCTCACGGGCTTTCTCTAGTTGCGGCGAGCAGGGGCTACTTTTCGTTGCGGTGCGTGGGCTGCTCATTTCAGTGGCTTCTCTTGTTGCGGAGCACGGGCTCTAAGCGCGTGGGCTTCAGTAGTTGTGGTGCACGGGCTCAGTAGTTGTGGCTCGCGGGCTTAGTTGCTCCGCGGCATGAGGGAATCTGCCCGTGTCCCCTAAATTGGCAGGCGGATTCCCACCCGCTGCACCACCAGGGAAGTCCCTCATGATCCTATTAGAAACCAAGATTCAGGTGTAAAATGAGAATAAGAAGACATACCTCAGATTTTTTTTTGCATCACAAATAAATGAAGTAACGTGCGAAATCATCCAACACAAAAGGTAACAAATCGTGCCTGCTCAGGAAATGTTGGTTCTTTCGCTCTTTTTCTCGTCAGACTTTTTACCCAAGTCTGATGTGCTACAATTTAAACCTGTTTATTCCTACTCAACACTTACTGGAGGCAACCAGGGGATCCTGACTATTCTCCTACAATTTTTTAATACTTGAAGACTACTGTGAGATCATTCTTCATATGTTAGTACCGATTCAAGTTCTCAGCAAAACTGTATTTTGCCTTACTATTTTTTTAGCATAAAATTGTACCACATTTTTATCCATCATCACATTAGAAAAGACTGGAAACTTCTTTCTTGTGAACATTAAACTTATTGAGTTAAAATCCTCTCATCAGCTCTAACAGTCAATGAATAATAACTGATATGAATAAATTTTCGTTTTCATTAGAGTATTATAAAACTTTTTTCAGGGTTGCCAACATGCTAATGTATATATAGTACAGTGATTTCTGTTTTAGCATCAAATGTAAGCATTTCCATATGAGTCAGTGATTTTAGCATTGTTGTGTCTTCACATGAGGCCAAGCTGTGAAGTTAAATAGTAGCATATGTCATACTTATGTGTACAGACAGTATTTCAAATGACTAACTATGAAAACATTAGCGATACCCATTTGAAATTGTCAACCTACTGAGGGAACACTTGTGATTTAAAAAATCCACACTAGGTGACATAGCCACTGAGGTGGCTTAAGAAGGTGAATTTTGCCCTTTTCCTTCTACCCAAACCCCTTTCTCTCTAAGTGTGCGTGGGGTTACAAGGGGAGTTGGCATCCTGCTCTGGGAGGAAGACTTGAATTAGTTACTACAACAGGAGTGCTGGGACACCATGATGTCTATCATATCACATATTATGGCTGTAACTAGGCAAACAACCTTGCAGAAGGGATAAGCACCTATGCTCTACTAATCATTTAAATTGTTAACCACACAAGCTTTGTATTTGTTAAAGTGGTGGCTCAAAAGGGCTGCTCTTAGTGGTGCAGTCAGGATTCTCCGGATGTTGTAGGCTTCTATGAGGATCTTTTGAATAAACATTCTCTGCCAAATCAACATGTCATTTAGCATTGAGAGGTACGTAATTGAAGAGCCACTGAAATCGATTATTTACTCATTTTGCTCAAGGGGGAGGATTTGCATCAATATGCAGTCATAGCTGTGAATAATACAGTGGCATGGATTGAATTCTGATAAGTATAAATTGGGGTCTAAAAACCACATGCGACTACAAGAACGGTAAAGTAAACAAGGATAGAAAACCCACAAGCCCTCTTGATGTAAGATTTCACGAGGGAGCAAAGACTTGAATTTTCTTGTTCAAGTTACCCATGCTTTGTTAGTACATCTCATACCAAGGTCTCAACTGACGGAATTTACAAAATGGCGCATCATAAAAATAGAAAGGTGTTTCCTTTGATGGAAAAAGCCCTCCACTTTGACATTGAAATAAAGTTTAGTTCCAGTCATGGTCTGGTAATCTATGAAGGGGTATTTGGTGGCTGTATTGCTTTCCTATTGCTGATATAACCAATTATCACAAACTCAGGTGTTTAAAACAACATGAACTCATTACCTTACAGTTCTGAAGTTCAAAGTTTAATATGGGTCTCACTGGGCTAAAATCAAGGGGTTGGCAGGGCTGCATTCCTTCCTGAAGCCTCTAGGGGAGAATCTGTTTCCTTACCTTTTTACTGCTTTTAGAGGCTGCCCACATTTCTTGACTCATGGCCCCATTCCTCTACCATCACAACCAGCAACCAAAAACTGAGTCCTCACATCATATTACTCCCATCTTCTCTCGTCCCTCCCTTTTCCATTTTTAAGGATCCTTGTGATTACATTGGGCCCACCCAGAAAACCCAAGATAGTCTCCCTCTCTTAAAATCAGTTGACTAGCAACCTTAATTCTATCCGCAACCTCAGTTTCCCTTTGTCATTTAAGGTAACATATGCACAGTTCCCAGAATTAGAAGGTGGACATTTTTGGGGGGCCATTATTCTACCTACCATAGTGACCAACCCAAGAATTACCAGAATCTCTTTGGCAATTTCTGATAAACATGATTTTAAGAATATTTGCCTCTTGCCACACAACACATAGGGAGAATTTCACATATAGGCACTATGTGTGAACAATACAAAAGGAGATATCTCCATGGAGAAGGGTCCCATAATAGATATATATTTGGTGCAAGAGCGGGCAATGATGCATTGAACACAAAATGTATGCTGTCGACTGGGTTCATGCAAGAAAAAGACATTTTTTTAAGTGGTGAGAATCCACTTCTATTTTAGTGAGGGATTAGACATCACCTTCACAGAAGAGGATACCCGATTAATTCCATATGTTAAAGTAACTTTTGCTTTAGGCAGGATTAAAGGTAGATGGACGTTTGGAAGCAGAAAATCAATGGATTTGATTCAGACACTCAATGGACACCCACGGGCTTAAATTAACAGCTGTGGAAGAATTCTTGTCTTCTCCATAATACTACGTGAAGTTTTCTACACCTGTATCTAAGAGTCATAACAATATCACTAACATAGGCCACAGGGGCTGTCATGTTGAAGGCTGTGAGGTTTATTTTCAAAGAAGAAGAGCATTCATTCGTCAGCAGTAACTGCAGCCGAGGGTGGGGATGACTGCAGTGACTGAGGAGCAGGCTTGACTAGAGATTTGGGGGGGTGGGAGATGAGGGTAATCAGGACAGGAATGAGGTCAGTCCAAGTCATGAGGGCAATAATAAGACATCCACGTGATGGGATAATATTCAACCATGTAAAAAGTGAAGCCATGTCCTGTAGTGTTTGATAAAGTCCGTCAGTCCATTCATCCTTGAGCAAGTTACTCTATGCCTCTAAGCTTCAGTTTCCCTGCCTGTAAAATAGAGACAAAGATAAAACTGGGATAGTGCCTCGGATTTAGTGAAGGTTAATGAGATAATTGATGTAAATATCTTAGTACAGAATCTGACATACGGTATGTTTTCCATAACTACTGGCTATTCTTGGCATTATCATTATGAATATTATTATTAGCTCAATAAAAAGACATGAAAAGACATTTAGGATATGAAAGTAATGCAACTTAAGATACAGAACTAGAACAATTCCATTTTTCTGGTAAAAACCACTCAAAATTATGCCTACAGAGATTTCATAAGTATAGGAAAATGTTTGAAAATACACACACCTAATGGTTAATAATAATTCTTGGAGTAGGATTGAATAGAGATATATTTTTATTACCAAGGTAAGAATAAACAGCACTGAAACAACCTACTGATAAGACAATCTGTTTAGCAAACGCATAATACTTTTGTAAAAACAGCAACAAAACACATAAATATGTTAATTGTATCTAAGCATTTTTGTGTAATACTTGAAGGCTTTCATCAACTGATATCATTCTATCATCTTTCAAAGAAAAATCCTCTCTTCAGTTTCAAAGATTCAGAACTTAAAATAAAATGGAGCATCTTTCTCATAATTTTTTGGGAACCAGAACAAATGTAATTCAAATCCACAAGTTCAAGGAGCATTTTCAGCTCCAGCAGGGATATAAAAATGCCTGGTCATTCCACCCTCGGGCTGCCTTTTGCACAACAAACAAAAATCAGAATGCTTGAACAGAATGCAATTGCCAACAGCCATTTTCTTCCCCTGTGTTCAGTCTCAGTAATACTTCTTTAACTAACCAATGGTTTAGTTCATATGAGTTTTCTACATGGCTGGCTTAGCAGAGAAACTTACACTGACTAGCGTTGGGAGATCTATCTTCACAATAGAAGGGGTAGAAATTGCTTAAAAGTAAACAAACACCATCATAGCTTGTTAGGGAATTAAACAACAATAAAATAAAACCAAAAAATGTACAGTCAGGTCCTATATCAGTCAAGTGCTTTTCTCCTTACATACAGCCCTAGTTTTCTTTCTGAGAATGCAGAGATCTTTCCACCTTGTTGACAGGCATCCATCAACAATTAAAATGGTTTTATATATATATACACACACACACACACACACACACACACACACACACACACACATACATAATGAGCACTGCTTCACTTCATGAAGATGGACAGGGTTCCACTGAAGTAAGTTGCTGAATAAGAAACATTTCTTGGTAAATCTGTCTCTTTTGAAGATTTACCTGCATTTAGTTAGGAAAAGAGTTATTCAATTTTTGTGAGTTCTGTACAGTTCTGGGAGACCTAAATGAAACAAATGCTATAGATATAATTCTAGTCTACTAAGAACTTACAGTATCATTGGGATGGGGAGAGATACACTTGGCATCTTTATCCCCGTATGACAAAGTCCAGAGTGACATCACCCTTAAAGACTTTGCTCATTTGTCTTATAAACAAGGAAGTTAGGCTGGGAGCACAGTGGTCAAACACCTAATGTTAAGGGCACTATGGTCCAAATACCAGTTGTGTCAGTTCTTACATACGAACTGTTAAACAAGATATTTACAACTTCAGAAAAAATTTTACCTATAAAGTAGCTAAGGAATTAAATGAGATGATGCATTAATATTCTTAGCACACAATATGTCATATGTAATAATTTACAGATATTGACAGTTATACATTGCAACCACCCTGAGTCAAGAGAATCTGCATTTGGGGGGGGAGGGATAAAACAGGAGTTTGGGATGAACATACACACACTATAATACATAAGGTAGATAACCAACAGGGACCTACTATATAGTACAGGGAACTCTACTCAGTATTCTCTGATAACCTATATGAGAAAAGAATCTGAAAAAGAATGAATATATGTATATGTATAACTGAATCAATTCGCTGTACACCCAAAACTAACACAACGTTGTAAATCAACTATACGCCAATAAAATTTTAAAAAGGAAAACGAATCCGCATTTGAATTCTGTATCCAGCAATTTACAGCCTTGGGCAGGTCACGTAATCTCTCTATGCCTCAGTTTCCTCAGTACAAGGACGGTGTGAGAAGCCACCTCTCAGGGTGGTGGTAGGAATTAAATGAGGTAATGTATGCAAGGAATTTAGCTCGGAACCTGGTACATGGTTAAGTGCGTGCTGATGGTAGTCATTAATTTTGGAAATATCTTGCCCTTTGGGTGGCTGGCACAAAGTGGCTGCTTTGCTGTGCTTGAGATCACTGCATCTACATGATTCCTTCACTTCAGCTAAAGAAAGAAGGTGAGCATCTTTGTCTCCTGCTCGTGCCAGATGCTGAGCCTGACTTTTCTCCATTTACACGTATAACCACGTTCTGGGGCAAGTTTTAATTACATGGCTGGAGAAACTGAGACTCAGAAACAGTGCTTTGCCTGGGGACATGCATAAGTTTGAAATCCAGGGGCCATGAGTAAATAAGCTTCATATTACTCAGTATCTCAGTTCCTTCTTCATTCCTCTTCCATGCTTCCATGCTCTCCCAAGTCATCGAGTTCAGAAATTCAGTGCAGGACATCCCTCTACAATGTGCTGTTCAGTGGAACTTTCTGTGATGATGGAAAGTTTCTATGTCTGTGTTGTCCAATAAAGTAGCCAATTTACTAAGTTATGTAAATAATAACCAAGTAAATAATAAATAATAAGCTTTAGATTATCATTGCTATGGCCAAACTTATACATTTAAATAACCAACCCACTTGAGAAGTGGGCTGGTTATTTAAATGTATCATTATTTTCTCAAATTCATTTTTATCCTTTTTTTTCTGGACACATGCTGCCAGGCTGTCTTTTGATTTCTCACTTTGCACAGCGTTTTGAGTGCTATTTTTAACAGCACTTGAATTGTAGCTAGTAAGATTGAGGAGCTGAATTTTTAATTTTATTTAATAAAAATTTAAAATTTTATTTAATTTTAAATAACAAATTTAAATACTCACACATCACTCATGGCTACCAATTTGGACAGCAGATCTACAACATTCCTGACAGACAATCATCCAGTTTTTGCTTGAACATAACTGACACATTGTTCATCACCTGACAAACAGCCCATTCAATGGCTTTCTATCTATCAACATAAGAAAGGCCTTCATTATGTTGAACAAGCATCTGTTTCCCCCTAACTTTTACTTAGTCGGTCCTAATTTTCCCCTGGAGCTACATAAAGTATGCTCAATCAATTTCACAAAATAGTATCCCCTAACACATTTCACCATGTACAAATCTTCATAATTACAAAGCATTCTGGGGTCTGGATTTTTTATGGGGCTCCTGTGGGGTTTCAGCATCCTGGGATGCTGACGACATAATGATGATAATAATCATTACCATGTCCTAAGCACTTCGTACCTGCCCAGCATTGTTCTGATCCCTTTACAAAGTTTAGCTCATTGATCTATTACAACCACCTTTGGCTAAGTCCTATTTGTTAGCCCGATTTTAAGAAAAGGAAGTGAGGCAAAGGGAAGTTGTGTGAGTTGACCAAAGTCATAGTCCTTGGAAATAGTGAAGCAAGAATTTGAAACTGGGTAATTTGAATTCAAAGGCCATAGCCTTAACCACACTGCAATCTGGCTTCTCAAGACCCAGGTTAAAGGAACTAAAAGAGCACAAGAATCACACTGCAGTGACTGAGTTCTGAACTCCTATGCTCAGTAAGAGGATTAAAAGGAAAGCATTACAGGGGCTTCCCTGGTGGCGCAGTGGTTGAGAGTCTGTCTGCCGATGCAGGGGACACGGGTTCGTGCCCCGATCCGGGAAGATCCCACATGCCGCGGAGTGGCTGGGCCCGTGAGCCATGGCCGCTGAGCCTGCGCGTCCGGAGCCTATGCTCCGCAACGGGAGAGGCCACAACAGTGAGAGGCCCACGTACCGCCAAGAAAAAAAAAAAGAAAAAAAGAAAGCGTTACAGACACAGTCTACAGTAACCTTATATCTCCCCGAGAGCCCTGGCCTGAATGCAAACCCTACATCCTCAAATGGCCACCACGAAAGGAACTAGAAAAGCAGTTCGTGCTCAGGGATTTCAAACCAAAATGCCTACAGAGGCCAGGAAGCTTGTGTAAGTGAGGGAAGTGGGTTGGTTATTTACATGAATCTTTTATTTTCTCAAATTCATTTTTATCCATTTTTCCCTGGAAACATGCTGTCAGGCTGTCTTTTGATTTCTCACTTTTCACAGAGTGGTCCACAGCCTCCTGACTGTACTGTAACTGGAGGTGCCAAGTGATGGTAATGGCTACTGTCACTTGGCCCCACTGTCTAGGAGGCAATAGAGAATCGAGTAGTGTGGCTAACTGGAGAGCACATGCTCTGTCTACAGGGGCTCTGCACACAGGGCTCTTGTCATCAGATCATCTGAGCTTTTAAGGGAAGTGTGAAATCCAGATCTTTTACGTGAAATATTTCATTTTTAAATATTGACAATTAATTTCACTTGCAAAAGAATCACCCTGTACTAAATGCATTATGGTATCCTAGACAAGATCTTGGAATAGAGGAAGGACACTGGTGGAAAAACAAATGAAATTTGAACTAACTCTGGAGTTTGGTTTTTAAATAAGTTGAAAAAGAAAAAAATACCCTGTGGCCAAAACTTGAGGGTCACTTAATACATACGCAGCCCTCAGGCTGCTAATATGCCATCTCTAATCCAGCCCAAGTGTCACATTTAATGATGAGGAAGCGGAGGCCCAGAGGTCAAAAATACTTCGCTCAAAGTCACGTGAATTAGCTGCAGTGTTTTGTCTAGAAACTCCATTTTTTACTGCTCAAGCCAGTCCTGATTAATTCTGGAATTGTAATACAACTTTCTCTTTTTTATTCCACACTTGGAGTAAAGCAAGCCTTATGCATTTCACTTGTGAAGTACTTCACATGCGGTAAAACATGTGACTGAAATGTATGCTCTTGTTATAGCTGAAGATGCTCCCTTTTCTTCCTTCCCCACTGGCCTTCCTCCCCTGTTCTCTGCCTCAGACTTCATTTTTCTCCTTACTACCTTTTACTGAATATTTAGAGTTTTCCTTATATTGTTCCCTCTTTCCCTGTAGCCACTGTTGCAGGAAAGACCAGATTACGCAGCAAACAGTGGCTATGAATACAAAATGATGTACTTACCGATAAACCTAATTCAGAAATGCCCGTTCCATTAAAGCATCAAGAAATTTTCGATCCACCAAATAAGAATTATTACTACAGCACTCATGCCACAATAGTCACATTATACGCTTGTGCCTCTAAGCGTAAAACTATAAGGCCGGGGCAGCTCTAAATGGTTAATAGGATATGTGTGTCTTCACTTAAGAAACAGAGACACTCTCACGCAAGTCCTTCTTGACAGCGTGACTCCTAGGGGATAGAGAAGACTTCAGAATACAGACTTCACATGTGTCCGAAGATGGAGCAAAGGCTTAGGTGAATCGCCCATAGCAGGTGAAGACTCATATCCTGGCATAAATGGCTTGATTCCAACAGAAGAGAGCAACAAGCGTGTGCAGTGAGCTTTTATTCTCCACTGGGCACAATTTAAGAACAGATAAGGCAGTAACTTCATTTGTGAAAAGGAATGAACTTAGGGTGACAAAGAAGCCTTTTTCCAAGTGGTTTACTCTGGAGCCAATTTGGCTAACCTGGAACTACATTTTCCAAATTCTCCTTTGCTTTTTGACTCTGAGTCAGAGTTGGTCAGAACAGAAGCGTGAGTGAGATTCTGAAGCCATCACAGTCAGAGGTGTTCAAAGAGAGATGAGGACGCCTGGTTGTCCCCTCTCTCCCCTGCTGGTCATCAGCGAGCCCAGGTCCACTGTCAGCCTCCGGGACAGCAGCCTTCCTTCCATGGGCTACTCTGCCAGTGGCAGAGGCACCTGTTTTCCCATATTCTCATGCAGGACCCTCCTTGTTCACCTTCACCAGCTGAGGGCCGGCTAGTGACTTTTCTCAGATCTTCCAACTCTTTCCAGCCCTCACTTCTGCAGCTCCTCCCACAACTGTATAGCCGTACTCCTATTATACATCCTTTGTTCCCTAATACACCTGACAGTTCTCTCTCCCACACTGAACTCTGCTTGATATGCTGAGCAATTCTC
>NW_020173397.1:12432130-12450011 GCF_003031525.2 Neophocaena asiaeorientalis asiaeorientalis
ATTTCCATTACGTATTTAAAACACAGATTCCTAGGACCCATCCCTCGTGCAATGGGTTGGAGTGTTCAGGACTGGGGTTTGCTCTTTAAAAGCATCCCAGGTGGGCTTCCCTGGTGGCGCAGTGGCTGAGAGTCCGACTGCCGATGAAGGGGACACGGGTTCGTGCCCCGGTCCGGGAATATCCCACATGTCGCGAAGCGGCTGGGCCCGTGAGCCATGGCCGCTGAGCCTGCGCGTCCGGAGCCTGTGCTCCGCAACGGAAGAGGCCACATCAGTGAGAGGCCCACGTACTGCAAAAAAAAAAAAAAAGCATCCCAGGTGACTCTTGTAGTCAAATAACCTTTCGGCTATATAATTAGGACTTTTGCCTGCACCTTAAAACCACCTGGGGAGATTTAACAAGAAATACTGCTGCCTGGGTCCCCTGTCCAGCTATTTGGATTCAGTTGACCTGGAGCACGGACTGGACATCAGGATTTAAAAGCTCCTGTGTGATGTCATTGTGCAGCCAAGGGTGAGCAGCCCTGTTGTGCTGGAATAAAGGTGAGGTACCTATTAAGGAGGAATAATTTCTTCCAACTCACTAGCAAAATATGACAGGCACCGTAGGCTCCAGCACAGGATTTCTTTTATAGAATTTTAAAGTCAGTGTTCCAGCCACACTGGGTCTCAGTGGTTATTTAGCAAAGCTTTCATTTCTGCCCTCAGGTTAGAATAGTGAGGCCAGAGAGGTTAAGGGGCTGGTCCAAGGCCACACAGCTGGTTATTAGGAGACCCAACACAGAGATCTTCCTGCCACAGATAAGCAACCTCTTCATCAATGCTTAATTGTGTCTGGAATAAATGTTCTTATATGTAATTGACTCTATTCTGAAAAGCACCTTGCTGCTTTTCTGTTAAAAAGGAGTTTAAATTACATTCAATAAACAAACAGGAAGTACAATACCTACGCTTGTTTTGTGGGAGCACTTTTGCAAATTCTGCCACACACACGAAACACTTTGGGACCTTTTAAAAATGCAGATCCTGGAAGGCTGATTTAGGAAATCTGCGGCGGGCCTCGGAATCTGCAGCTTCTATCCAATTATAAACAGGCAGCCTTTCCACCCTTCATAATTCTGATGCCATAGTCCAGGGGCCAGACTTTGAGAAGCTCTGTCCTGTCATTTGATTCCAAACACTGGCGTAAAATATTTAAATAAAAACAGCACCTAACTCTCATTTTATATAACACAATACTCAACTGTCTGTTTTCCCAAATTTGCGCCAAACGTTAAACTCTCAGCACTTCTAGATCAGAAATTATAGCCACAGCTTCTAAAGGAATGCTCTATCAAACAAAGCCAATTTAATCACTGACTGAGTACACATAAATTTCTTCCTAACTGCAGTCTTGCCATCATCCATATTTTGGCTCACCAGAGTTTTAAAATAGTTTGCTATTTATACACCAATATTTTTGCATATGCATGATTCAGTTTATATCCCTTAAACTGGTCATAAGACTCCAATTTCTATAGAGGCCAGAAAAGCATTGCTCATGAATCAAGCCAACTGGGTTGGGAGTTTCATAGGAAGTAGTGGGGACCATGACAAATGTATAGCTCAGCTGTGTCTAAAAAGAACAATTGTTATTTGCCTCAGGGCTATTATGGCGATGTGGGAATACGGACCCAGAGGTGCTGATCTTCTAGTATCTACCCCCAACAGAAGGTGATAATCTAGATCAAGAGTGTACAAACTCAGGCCTGAGAGCCAAATCCAACCCTCTATCTGCATTTTCAAATAAAGTTTTATTGAAAAACAGTCACAGTCTTTTGTTTACATACTGCCTACAACTGTTTCCTCCCTACAATGGCAGAGTTAAGTATCTGTGGCTAAGAAAAATGGCCCTTGAAACCGGAAATGTTTACTATCTGGCCCTTTACAGTTAAAATTTGCTGATCTGATCTAGATTTTGTGTGTGTGAAATTTTAACATGCCAGATCAAATTCTAAAAGCACTGCATGTCTAAATAAAATAGATATGCTGGAGAACTGAATACATTTGACCCTTAAACAACTCTGAGGTTGATCTGCATATAACTTACAGTCATCCCTTCAAATCAGCAGTTCCTCTGCGTCCGTGGATTCAACGAACTTTGGATGGTGTAGTACTGTAGTATTTGCTATTGGAAAATATCCACATATAAGTGGACCTGTGCAGTTCAAACTCATGTTGTTCAAGGGTCACATGTAATCATTATTCACTCTTCCTCTTGTACATGTGGGTTGGAATATGACTCTATAGGGCAAGAAGAGACAGTGTATTTATTTCTGTAACATCTTTTCGTAAGAGAGTATCATGTCCAGAAAAGTGGGCACTTAAGTACTATGATATTTGGTGGAAATTTTTGGCATTTAGGAAGCATTTTGCTTGTGGGAACAAAGAAAAAAGCAGGCACAAAGGACTTTGAGTTTGAAGATAGCAAAGACTGACTTAAGAGGGAAAAAAAAAAACCCTCAAAGAAAAGGTACAGTCTAAATAACAGAGCCTGTGGGAGAATCTACCTCAAATTTTATGATGCCTTAGGAAAATTCGCAAAATTTCCTGAATACATAGAGAATGATTCAGGAGAAGTTTCCAGAAAGAAAAAAATATCAGTCCCCCATAAAGGAACAAAAACAGGTTGGCATCATCCTTCTAATAAGGTTTTAAAATTTTTTTCCAGTTTTATCGAGAAATAATTGACATACATCACTGTATATGTTTAAGGCATACAACGTGATGGTTTGATTTACATATATTGTGAAATGATTACCACTAATAAAGTTTAACATCAGAAATCCAGTTTGTTTTAGAAGCAAAAGCCTTCTAGAACTTTTATCAAGCATGTTTTCAAATTATTAAAAGCCCTTCCTATTGCTTTCCCCCCAACCTTCTATTTTATATGAGTCCTTGATCTTTCCTACTGCAGTTTTTCTAACCATGCTACTTTTCATGAAGGAACGTGATCCCTGTGGCTGGTGGGGGATTGCAGTAATTCATTCCTACATTTCATGTTGAGTTTTAAAAATTGCTTGCAGAGGTTTTGAGGGTAGAGGAGAGAGGAAAGAAAACAAGGGTCATAAAGAAGCTTGGATTGAACTATTTAAGAATGGTAGCGAGAAGGAAGTCCTTGATAATTCACTGGCCTTTCAGGACCCAATCTTAAATTTAACTAATAGGTCAGAAAAAAAAAAAAGGCCTGACTTGGGTCTAGCAGCCCGAACATCCCTCTCAAATATACCTAAGGTTAAAATTAAGAATAAAGATCTCAGGTAGCTTGAAATAGGCATTCCATCCCTTAACTTTCTAGCCCAAGAAAACATATGTGTAAGATGAAATAAGTTTTGTTATGCAAGAAGTCAAATGCATTTGACAGTATAAGACAAGCTAAGCAGCTGAAAGTACACCATCTAGAAGAGAGTTAAACAAGAGGAAAACTGAGATATACATTGTGTCTAAATCTATACTCTGGCTTAGAATTTATGAAGCATTCCAACCTCATAAACATAGTGATAAATACAAATAACAAGTAAATATAGACTTACTATGTACAAAGCTCTACAGCGAGCACCTTATGTATGTTATCTCATTTAATTATTACAGGGTATTATCCAGAGTTATTGGCAATGACACCGAGGTCTAGAGAGGTGAAGTAACCTGCTCTAGATATAGCATACAAAGGGTAGAAGCTAGAACAAAAAAGTCCTCCCCTTTATACCTTTACTTTTCCAGCAACCCTGTGAAATATGTCTATTTTACAGATAAAGTATGTAAACACTCTGAGGAATCAACATCATGGAGTTTGTAAACAGGACCAGGACTAGACCCAGGTCTTCTGACATTGGTGCCCTTTCCATAATGCCACCCCTTTCCCCCACCTGAAAACCTTGTGGTCAGCCACTTGAAAAAGAGACACAGAGAAAGAACCTCAACAGGAGAGCAGCTATTCAGGGACACTACCAGTGAACACACTGCAGAGCAGGATGACAGTGGAGACCCCAAAAGAGACCCTTTCGAAAGGCAGATGATGATAGACTGTTGCTAGAATATACAATGTAATTAAAAAGTAAAGCTGTTACACACACATAAAATAGGCCAGAGCCAGTGATTTTAAAGTGGAGACCAGCAAATTGTAGTCCCACGGGCCAAATCCATCTCCATGGGTCAAATGCAGCCAAATCCTTGCTATTGTAAATAAAGTTTTATTGGAACACAGCCACAGCTATTCATTTACATATTGCCTATGGCTGCTTCTATGCTATAATGACAGAGTTGTACAGATGCAACAGAGCCCGTACGGCCTGCACAACCTAAAATATTTACTGTCTGATTTATTACAAAATAAGGCTACCAAGCCCTGTCCTAAAGAAGTCCTCTGTCACATAGGAAGTGTTAAGGTGCTGCACTACAGCAGAACTGCTTCTAGCTTGGACTTGAAGCCGGAAGTAAAGAACAGAATTAAAACCTCTTGCTCTCGTGCCAGAGCCACGGAAAGCCCTCAGTCTCTGTAGAGCAAGAATGTGAGGCAGAGAGAGCATGTGTGCAGGAGCTGTGACAACTTCCAAGGCATTCCTGTTAAATGGTAAACAGACAACTAGTATTTGCTGAGTATGTTAAAAAAAAAAAAAAAAAAGCGAAACCTTTCATAGAGGACCATAAAGATTGTACTTTCTGCTAAAGTATAAGCACTAAGAATATTCCAGATGAATATGATTTAATAAAATAATGGCTGTAATTCCAGAACTGGACATCTCAGTGCTGGTGGCATGGGATGAAAGAAAGATCCCAGAACTCAGTGGGGAAAACAGGCTGGACCACTGCAAAGACCCTTCCTTAGTAAAGGAATGAGAGCATCAGTTCTCTCTTAGGAAGATCTGGAGATTTTTACCAGAATTTTGTTCCATGCTTTCTATAGTCTAATTGTTTCTGTAGGTGTGTATGCAAAATAAAATGTTGCCAGTTCTTCCCCCTCCTCCCCACCCCAGCCTGAACAGAAAACCTGGAAAGTTACATCACACAGATCTTATTTCATGATACAGTACAGTAAGTCCCCTACATACGAACGAGTTCTGTTTCGGGAGCATGTTCGTAAGTCCAATTTGTTTCTAAGTCCAACAGAGTTAGCCTAGGTACCCAACTAACACAATCTGCTATATAGTACTGTACTGTAATACGTTTATAATACTTTTCATACAAATAATACATAAAAAACAAACACAAAAAATAAAGAAAACATTTTTAATCTTACCATACAGTATAATACCTTGAAAAGTACAGTAGTATGGTACAACAGCTGGCACACAGGGGCTGGCATCGAGTGAACAGGCAAGAAGAGTTACTGACTGGAGGAGGGAGAGGAGGTGGGAGATGGTAGAGCTGAAGGGTCGTCAGCAATAGGAGACAGAGGGCGAGCTGCAATTTCACTCACGCCTCATGTGGATGGAACGCACGTTCACATCTTTGAAAGCTGGCGACTTGAAGGTTCGTATGTAGGGGACTTACTGTACTGATTTCATCAGCCCTCCAGCTGCATTTATCAGTTGAATGACTTTACCCCAACATGCTATATAATATATATATATATATATAAATTATATAACATATGTGTATATATATTTATAAATGATAAATATATAGATTATATAATTTATACATAATAAAATATATAATTATAGAAAATATATATTTATAAATATACATAATAAACTATATAAATGTGTATAAATAGATAAATATGGGAAGGAAAGAAGTTGGGAAACTGATACAGCTCATTATTGAAGAGTATGGTACAACTTTAGTCAGAAAATTTAAACTTGTGCAAGTTACATTTTGGCTGGGAGCCTCTGAAGGCTGCCTTGGCATTTACATGAGATAAAGTGTATCAAGCGCTGTGTACAGTGATAGAAAAAAAGGGGCTCAAAAAAGTGTTAGCAATCACTGTCAGTCAACTCTTCTGCTGTCTTAGGGAAATTTGTGACTTAAAGAATCTCTCCAAGTACTGTCACTTGGAGATAATTATGCTGGGAGAACCCCTTTGTGACAGTGGTAGTAGAGATTCTGGGGCTCAGAGAAGGAAAATGCAAGGTGAAACAGTATCCCCTGCTGAAGAATGACACATAAAGCTTAATTCCGTTTCAGTGGGCCACCCATTGCTCTAGTACTTTTAAATATTTTAGCCTCTCAATTAGCCAAAGCTGATCCATGTGTAAGTAGGTAGGTCTTAGAGAAACTGTGTAGAAAGAACAGCAACTAAGCAGCCAGCCATCCCTTCTAGAACAATTCTAAGCAGATTTTTAGTTGGCTGGTAAAGCCAGATATGTAACTTAACAAGCTACTCTCTCTTGCCAATTTTTCCTGTCTTTGTCCCCAAGAAGAAAAATGCAGACTATTTCATTATCAAGAATCTCAGTACATCTTCTATCTCACTTTTTCCTACTTCCACTCTCCACACACACACACACACACACACACACACACACACACACACACACAAACAGAATCTTCATTAAAAAAAAATTCCAACACAATCAACTGGTAAACACAACACTTTTTTCTGAGGCCTGTTTTTCTTTTCTTTTTTTTTTTTTCTTTATTAAATTTCTATCTATAAGAGTATTTTCCAGGCCAGAGCAAAAATTTGAATGAGCTGGTATCTATCTGCCTTAACAAAATGCTTGAACATGATCTCCTGGGTCTCCCTATCAAGCTTAGGTGTCACTCTATGGTTCATGTCAATGTACTGCTGGTTTCTCACACTCGTCTCTGGCTTTTTATACTCTGAGTGCTTTAAATCCCTTTTCTATTTTTCTTGAGTCAGAGGATTTTCCCGTGTAAAAGAGTGACTGGCTCTCTTTCTATGTTCGTCCGTCCCAGTATATAAGGAAAGGCTGCAGTAATGAGAATTACAGGCAAATAGGAAATATACAGCCACACCTGCCTGGTCCTGGATTCACACTTCTTCTTCTGAGCCTCTTTGCCTGGACTAGGTGGAGGGGACACCCGGCCCTACTTTGTTCCAATCCATTGAAGCCTCCCGCCTCAATGACATGCCTGTGGGGATGTGTCAGGACATAGTGTCTGGAGAGATCATCGGTTGCTCTGGTCCAAAATGATGGTCTCTTTCAGGCCCTGGATATATGTAGACTGTTAGTGAAGGCTAACAGTTTATTAGACTCCATGTGCTTTCAATCTCCTGAGATATAAATATGAATGAGGCACTCAATTTTACTTTTTCGTTTCACAAACCATAAAGGAACCTAAATCAAAATCAATTTATGTATCACTCTAGTAGGGTTTAAAAGCACAAGTTCTGGTGTTGAGAAGCCTGTGTTAGTGTCACCTCCCTCTATCTGTTTGTACGTCTGTGAAACAGTAATAATACAAGAACGTAATTCAGGGATATTTGAAGGTTAAATAGAAATAATGACGCAAAGCATTTAGCAGAGTGCCTGTCAGGTATAGGTGCATAGATGTTTATTACTGTTCTTTTTTCTTGTCTCTCTTATTAGCTAGAGTAGACTCAACTAAAACCAAGAAATGCAGAGAAGCTAAGGGACCTAGCCCACACAGCTAGATAAGAGCGAAGTCAGGGCTAGAATCAAGGTTACCTGATACTTGGTTCCGTCTGACAGTTTGTAGTGGGGGGAGGATGATTATGTTGGTGACTCAGACCTAAAAGCATGGCCCATCAGAGCTGGCTCAAACACACACTTGTACTCTGGAAACCCTTGGTGACATGATCTAAGAAGCACTGGTGTATAGACAGAGCATATAGAAATAGGTAGACTCGGTTTCATATTTTATTTCCACAAACTCATGCCTTAAACAGAGGTTTCCAAGATTTGTCAGGTCGTGTGGTACCCATAGTATCTCAGCAGTTTCTTCACAATGCATTCTAGGCCCATAGATTACTTAACACTTCCATTTACCAGTAGTTAGATCAAACAACCTAACAGATATTTATATCCTAATGGCTTAACAACCATTTGAAAATATGATATACATAATCTGAAAGATAATGTATATAATGATAACATAAAGATATGTATATAAAATATGACAAAATAATATTCCTGCACTTCTTAGACACCAGTACTCTTATTTCTTGCTCCATACTGATTTTCTCATGGTATGTGCTTCTGGTTGCAGCAGCTACTGAAAACCCAGCTGTACAAAGATATGACATTATCAAAAATAGGTAGCAAAGTACAAAAAAGTACACAGTTTGAAACTGAACCACCTTGAGGTAGCAATATTCAAGAGATACTGAGTATGTAACACTGCATCTTCCTGGAAAATTTAAAATATCCTGTAGGATCTGTGAGATCAATGCAGTGCCCAGGGGTGACTCAGCACGCAGTTTGAGAACCATGGACTTAAGCCCTTCTCAGTCTCATTGTCATTACCTACAAATATGGGGTAGGCTACTATATATATATATATATAGGGGTTGGGAGTGCCCCCAGGAATCTGCATTCTTATTCTCACCAGGAGATTTATATGTAGGTGGTCAGAAGACTATACTTGGAGAAAAACTGCTTGAGATGTAACATTTATTTGTTTGGGATGCATGCAAATGCCAGCCATTTCGAGAAGAGAGTTTAGCTGATGATATTTTCTTCTTAATGGGTAATGAGAAAGCTCAAAATGACTCCAGGGGCTTGCTAAGTAAGTTCCTTTCATTAAATTCCCCAGGTAATCAATCTATAGATTCTCACCCATGCCTACAGAGTTCACCTGATAGCACTTTCTTAAGACAACTAAACTACAGGAAATTTGATCCATGAATAAAAAGAAGCCTCGAAAAGAAAAAATGATACTTGAAGTGTGTGAAGAATCTACTATTAAATCTTAAAGGCTGCACTGTATAAAGTGAAATTAGTGTTATTAAATTCTCCACAGATTACAAGGTAGCAGCAGCTCATACAGTCAAGGCCAGACTGGGCCTTTGTGATGCCTACCATTCTAAGCACGAGGGAAGGAGACTTGGCCTCCTGAAGGATATTTGCCTACAGCATAATACCAATAATGGAAATAATATCAGATCATATAGAGTTGAGGCTTTTATTCTCTGCGGAACTGAGAAATGATGAGAGAAGCACTCTGGGAATTTTCTCTTTAGATTAAATATTTGAATCATGACTGTCTGAGACAATCACATTCAGTTTGAAAATCACTTTGCTATCTCAAGCATGCTGAGAATAAAAACACTTTCGATATCACAATTAAGACATGAAAATCATATTTTCTACGGGTTTTGTACAGTTAAGGAAAGAGAAAAAAATATTTGAATGGTACTTATCGTTTTAGCTAAATTTAAGTAGCTCCATCTTGCTGCCTTGATACTGGAATAAACAAGTTTGCAGGCTTTTGGAGTTGATTAAAGATACTTGGCTGAAGCTCTTGGTTCTAAGAAGGATCAGACAAGAGAACCAAAACAAAAGCCAAGAGGCCAACCATTCTGCTATTCTGCATCAAGGTGGCAAAACTTAGATTTTCTAGCATCTACGTTCACTTCCATACTGGCCCGGGTCTCCAATACTGCTGACATTATTACTGAGGCCACGGAGGTCAGGGGCAGCCTTTACTCTGTGGGTTTATTCCCTTTATCCTATTCTTGCCAAGGTTAGCTGTCATTGCTTAGAAAGGACAACAGCTTGCAGAAGAATTGCTCAAAAAGGGTAGAAACCTTCCGTCCCTCCATCTAAAAGTGTGACTGGCCTTAGGAGAAAGTGGTAACCATTTGACAACGCAATTTCTTTAGCAAGATCCACTTCCCAAATGTACCATCACTCAACTATCAACTCTCAATGCTCTTCATTCCCAAACCACCTTTGTACTGAAGGCCCTTTTAATAAGGCTGAACTTTAAATCCACATCTCCTCTTTGCTCCAGCCAAACCAAATAACCAGGATTTCTTGGTCTTTACAAGCTAGTCCCCCATCTCTGAACATTTACTTCTGTGACTGCTTTTTTGGGGGGAAGACAATTGTTGTGCAGTGGTTTGCACTTCAAATGCACTTTTTATGACAAAAACCAAGGTGTTTTTATAAGTTTCTTTTTAATTTTAATTTTATTGGACTATAGTTGATTGAAAATGTTGTTAGTTTCAGGGGTACAGCAAAGTGATTCAGTTATACATATACATATATTCATTCTTTTTTAGATTCTTTTCTCATATAGGTTAACATAGAATATTGAGCAGAGTTCCCTGTGCTCTACAGTAGGTCCTTGTTGGTTATGTGTCTTATATATAGTAGTGTGTGTAAGCTGTTTTGGTATAAAAGTGAAGTTGTTGTGTCAGGATGTTGTCACCAAAATGTATGGTGCCGGTCAGCGCTCAGTAGCTCTACTGCTGAGGGGTCACGCTGGGGGCTTATCAGTAAGAGCATATGAAGAAGTATGGTAGCGGGCCATTTAGACTATAAATACCCAGAGTCAGTGAAAGCCATCCAAGAGTGTTTGGCCTGAGCAAGGCGATACTTTGCTGATCTAAATAGCTCTTTCAAGACCTTGAGGCATTAGCTCCTGCCTGGGAAACGTGACTTTTTGCCAGGTAGTGGTGAAAACAACTGAGATCATCTTGCCTGCCAACACCAGCGCCTTTGTTCCCTAGCAACATGCTCTAGCAACAGGGGAATTTTGCTTTTGCACTGCCAGCTGGACACCAGCTCTCGGTTGGCTAAGTTCTCTCTCCTGAGAACCAACTCATGGAAAGGTACACTTGAAACTAAATTTGGACTTCATTCCTTTCATCTCGCCTTGCCTGGAACAGTAGTATAATTAATCTAGCACTGGTTTAAATATGTTATTTCTTTACTGGCTTATTAAGAGACATTATTGTGTATGCTATTAGCTTGTGGAATTTTTATGATTCCCGCAGTGAATGCGTGCTAAGTAAAGTATCAGCAAAGACAATCTCAGTCTCTGAGCATAATTTCCCATGAAACAAAACAACTATCTCACTCTTGCCCAGCTTCTCTATGTTAACATCTTACTCATCATTAATGCCACCTCTTCCAGGAAGCTTTTTTCTGACTCCAGGCATCCCCACTGATAAAGCCTCTGAGTTCTTCGATCTGAGCCCATAACACTGATCTCAATGGGCCCACTACTTTCCTCCTGATATTATGGAAATGTGGGTAAATGTCAGATTTATATTTCCCCCATTAGACTGCAACTTTTCGAAAGGTACCTGTGCTCTAGAGCCCATGAGCCACAACTACTGAGCCCATGTTCCACAACTACTGAAGCCCGCGTGCCTAGAGCCCGCGCTCCGCAACAAGAGAAGCCACCATGATGAGAAGCCCGCGCACCGCAACGAAAGAGTAGTCCCCACTTGCCACAGCTAGAGAAAGCCAGCACACAGCAATGAAGACCCAGCGCAGTCAAAAAAGTAAATAAATAAAAATATAAATAAAAAAAAAATTTTAAAAATAGTTCAAAAATTAGATAACCAAAAAGGACCTACTGTATAGCACAGGGAAGTCTGCTCAATATTATGTGATAACCTATATGTGAAAAGAATCTGAAAAAGAATGAATATATGTATATGTATAACTGAATCACTTTGCTGTACACCTGAAATTAACACAACATTGTAAATCAACTATACTCAATAAAATTTTTTTAAAGTTAAATCAATTAAAAAAATAAAAGGCAGAATTCACTTTTGCACTCTTCCTAATAGATAAAATAGGGCATGTAGGATGCTATAAATGAGTAGTGAATGAATTAGTGAATGAGAGAAAAGAATTGGTACACAGTTACCCCTCGAAATCCTTCAAAGACTAATGTATCTAAGTCATAAATGATTGAGCTTTCCTGTTTCTGTGCACGGAAAATATTCATGGAAAGAGAATAGGAGGAGAACACACAGAATATAAAGTCATCACTCAACTCAGCTCTGGGGGAGCAGCTGTGGAAGGAAAATGGCACAGGGAGACTGTTTAAAGGTAAACTGTATCTAGTTTCGTTCTGCTTATCACCTGGCAAAGGAGCGACTAGTTCTCCCCATCCTAATTCATATCCATTCAAATGAAAAAGACATAAATATATGTCATATTGACAACATTCCTCAATATAACCAGCAGAATTAGTTATCTGGATTTTACACGGCCCATATCAAATGGAATTGGCAGGGAGAAGAGGAGACGTCCTGTTTTGACTCACTGAAACCTTGGCTATTCAAGTCCAAAGAGAACATTAGCTTCTTTCTTATATGATGAGGAACATGTAACAAATGACATGCTATAATATCTTATAATTCTATACTACCTTCGAATGTAGAATAGGTAATTTCCATGTACATCAAAAACACGGTGGCTTGTTTACAAGTCTTCAAGCACAGTCTTTTCATACTGGTTTTCAAAACTCTCTTAAGCCTGATGCAATGTTTTGATGGTGGATGGGAACAAACTCAGGATACATGAAAGAATAATTGGAAAAAAATAAAAGGGCTAAAAGTGTCCTCAATGGAACACATAGTATTATTTATAATAGTAGAAGTTTGTGGGGACGGGCTCATAGCAGAGTTTTGTGAGCTCGTTTTTAGAGCCATTGGTAAACTGGAAGCAGCCATGGTGGGAATATTTACACCATAGAAACTGGCAAACATTACATCTCAAAGCCTATTTCTGTAATTTTTTTGGAGAGCTGGTTTACCAACACACTACTGAGTAGAGGCTAGGATAGTCATAGTTTGCAAAGAAGAAAAAAAAGGAGACAGATATTCATACTGATGTTTTGTATCCTGAAAAATCTACATTAAGAACAGTATCAGTGGCTGCATATTCAAAAACACTGACAGTGTTTAAAGAGGATTGTACACAATGCAGAAGTCTGATTCTATTTAGTGCTTTTATTAATATACAAATTTCCTCTGTTTTTCTCATAGTATATATAGTATCTTCAAAGACTGAACCTTAACCTTACGTTCTCTGTCAAGTTTGGTGGCCATTACCATATTGTCATAATCATCTTTAAAACAGTAATCGTGGTATATACTGAGTCCCTGATTCTAATAATGCAATCCACTATCTTTATAACTAAGCCTTCTGCGATAAAAATGCTATAAAATGATGATAGAATAACTCTAATAGGAGTCACAAAATAAAATCCTGTTATACCTTATAGAAATATAGTTCTTTTAATGCTGTGCTCATTAGAATCCAATTACATATCTGACAGGGAGAGAAAAAGGAAGAGTCGTTCTTGTATATTTAATCAGTGCTGTGATTCTGTCACACCCACCCCTCGCCCAGTATTCACAATTATGTCCACACTTCCCATCACACTGTCCATATGGAATGTGGGTGGAGCCTACAGCGTGTCTCTTCTTAGTCCAAGTCCTCAAGAGCCATTGTGTATTTACCTTCTGTTCCTGCCATTGACCATGAGAAGACTATGCCCTTGGAAGCTACCATCCTTTATCCTGAGGCCCAGAATGAGAAACAGGGTACAGACTTGAATCCAACTGATAGCCTGGATCCAAGCTTAGACAAGCCTAGCTGAGATCAAGCAAACTCCAGGCAACTCAATGACCCATGAGTGTACAATAAATACTTATTTAAATAAATGTTTATTTTAAGCAGTTGAGTTTTGATGTAATGGGTTATGCTAGCAGTGTTGTGGCAATGGCTGATTAATATACTTACCAGACATTAGACAGAAACAGAAATTATTTAAACTTTTTTTATGACAGTTTATATAAATCAGCTTTGTACAGGTTTTGGAATGTGGGAGTAAAGTTTTGAATCCTGGCTCAAGTATTTATCACCCCTCTATCCTTCGTTTTATCATCAATTAAAAGAGGACAATATTTATTTCACAAGTTTCTGGTGAGGATGAACTGAGAACCCCCCCCACAAAATGATCCTTTATAAAGGGCTCAACACAGAATATGGGACATCAGAAAAGTTCAAAAATTGTTAGCTATAAGTATTATTTTTATTAAATAGCATTTATTGAATATTTACTATTTACAAAAGCATCAATACTAACCGAAATCTGGAAGAGAGGTAAAAAGCCTATTTTGGGATTAAAGTCTGAAATCACTAATAAAACAAAATCACCTGCAAGGTAACATATTCAGTATTGACTCTACAACACGGCCAAAGGCAATTGCTTTGGAATTAAACACAGGTTTGGAGCAGGAATTTATTTTTTGAACACCGGTGAGCACTGACCATATCAAAAAGCCTCTGTAGAATTTGATGGATGAGTTCCATTATATAAGTAAAAATTAAGGCATGGCCTTATCCAAGTGTTAACAACAGGCACTAAAGATCTGTAACAGGTAGCCCAGAGCTCACCAGGGAGCAGAGTTTTCAACCTAAGCTCGTACAGCAAAAACAAATACCCACATCAGTAAATGAACTCCAAGCCAAACGACTTTAAGATTTGACTTGAACATAGGCTAATCTAATTTGACAGAAACCTACTAAGTGATTAGAAAACTCAACCATGTGGTTTTCAGTGAATTAATGAAATTGGTTAGGAACTCAGTGTCTCAGACACAACCTAATGTTCTTGTCAAGATGGAGGAGAGAAGACAGGTAAGTAGTAAAGAATGTAAAATTGTGGTGGATGTGTACCTCACTTAGTAAAGATTCTCCTTAAAAGCTACAATGTGCCCTGTCCCCTTGTCTCCCAGATACTGTTTCATGATTATTTTCAAAGGGCAGTACTTCAACTAGTCTAAGTTGTCAAACATGAGATGGCACAGAATCACCTGGAAAGCTTATTTAAAATGAATATCCTGCTCAGCACCCAGATATCCTGTTTCAGTGGTCTGGAGTGATGATGGGAACTTCCATTTCCCGCTACGTGTGCCAGAGCACTGTCAAACAGATAGTTTGAAGACGGTATTTTGAGGGGTACTGACCTAAAGCTAGTAGAGGGTTCACATCTTTGGTCCATGGGCCAAACATGGGTTTTCTGTGCCTCAGAGATTTGTTTTCTTTGGTGGGTGCCAAAAAGTAGGAAATTTCTCAAAGACAGGTTTCTGGCTTTTCTTAAAAAAGTTGAAGAGATATGGCAATCCCTGAGCCAGGTTTCTGCATGACAAATACACTCTGGAGGTGAGCAGTTACGAGGAGGTCAACTGGGAGGATCCTGAAAACAAGAGACCAAAGCTATTGTCCTGGTAGGGCAGGAAGTCAGGGTTAAGGCTTTCAGGTTGAAAGCCCAGATCACCTGGCTTTAAAATAATCATAGCTGCATTTAAAGAATGCATGCACTGAGCAGCGCCTTCAAGATGGTGGAGGACTAAGACATGGAGATAACCTTCCTCCCCACAAATATATCAGAAATACATCTATATGGGGAACAACTCCTACAGAACACATACTGAACACTGGCAGAAGACCTCAGGCCTCCCAAAAGGCAAGAAACTCCCCCACGTACCTGGGTAGGGTAAAAGAAAAAAGAAAAAACAGAGACAAAAAAATAGGGACGGGACCTGCACCTCTGGGAGGGAGCTGTGAAGAAGGAAAAGTTTCCACATGCTAGGAAGCCCCTTCACTGGTGGAAACGGGGTGTGGCCAGGGGGAAGTTTCAGAGCCACGGAGGAGAGCACAGCAACAGGGGTGCAGAGGGCAAAGCAGAGAGATTCCTACACAGAGGATCAGAGCCGACCAGCACTCACCAGCCCGAGAGGCTTGTCTGCTCACCCGCTGGGGCGGGAGGGGCTGGGAGCTGAGGCTCGGGCTTCGGAGGTCAGATCCCAGAGAGAGGACAGGGGTTGGCTGCGTGAACACAGCCTGAAGGGGGCTAGTGCACCACAGCTAGCCAGGAGGGAGTCCGGGAAAAAGCCTGGAACTGCCTAAGAGGCAAGAGACCACTGTTTCGGGATACGTGAGGAGAGGGGATTCAGAGCACAGCCTAACCGAACTCCAGAGATGGGCGCAAGCCATGGCTATCAGTGTGGACACCAGAGGCGGGCATGAAATACTAAGGCTGCTGTTATAGCCACCAAGAAGCCTGTGTGAAAGCACAGGGCACTACCCACACCTCCCCTCCTGGGAGACTGTGCAGCCTGCCACTGCTAGGGTCCCGTGACCCAGGGACAGCTTCCCTGGGAGAACGCATGGCATGCCTCAGGCTGCTGCAATGCTGCACTGGCCTCTGCCGCCACAGGCTCACCCCGCACTCTGTACCCCTCCCTCCCCCCGGCCTGAGTGAGCCAGAGCCCCTGAATCAGCAGCTTTTTTTTTTTTTTTTTTTTTTTTTTGCGGTACGCGGGCCTCTCACTATTGTGGCCTCTCCCGTTGCGGAGCACAGGCTCCGGATGCGCAGGCTCAGCAGCCATGGCTCACGGGCCCAGCCGCTCCGCGGCATGTGGGATCCTCCCGGACCGGGGCACGAAGCCGTGTCCCCTGCATCGGCAGGAGGACTCTCAACCACTGCGCCACCAGGGAAGCCCTCAGCTACTCCTTTAACCCCATCCTGTCTGGGCAGGGACAGACGCCTTCAGGCGACCTACACGCAGAGGTGGGGCCAGATCCAAAGCTGAACCCCGGGAGCTGTGCGAACAGACAAGAGAAAAGGAAATCTCTCCCAGCAGCCTCAGGAGCAGCGGATTAAATCTCCACAATCAACTTGATGTACCCTGCATCTGTGGAACACCTGAATAAACAACGAATCATCCCAAAATTGAGGCAGTGGATTTTGGGAACAATGTAAACTTGGGGTTTGCTTTCTGCATCTAATTTATTTCTGGTTTTATGTTTATCTTAGTTTAGTATTTAGAGCTTGTTATCATTGGTAGATTTATTTATTGATTTGGTTGCTCTCTTCTTTTTTATTTTATATATACATGTATATTTTTCTCTTTTTGTGACTGTACATGTGTATGCTTTTTTGTGTGATTCTGTCTATATAGCTTTGCATTTGCCATTTATCCTAGGGTTCTGACTACACATTTTGGTTTTTTGGGGGTTTTTTTAGCATAGTTTTTAGTGCTTATTAACACTGGTGGATTTGTTTTTTGGTTTGGTTGCTCTCTTCTTTCTTTCACTCTTTTTATTTATTTTTAATAATTCTTTTCTATTTTAATAACTTTATTTCATTTTAGTTTTTCTTTCTTCCTTCCTTCCTTTCTTTCTTTTTCTCCCTTTTCTTCTGAGCCGTGTGGCTGACAGGGTCTTGGTGCTCTGGCTGGGTGTCAGGCCTGTGTCTCTGAGGTGGGAGAGCTGAGTTCAGGACATTGGTCCACCAGACACCTCCCGGCCCCACGTAACATCAAATGGCAAAAGCTCTCCCAGAGATCTCCAATGCAACACAAAGACCTAGCTCCACTCAACAACCAGCAAGCTAAAGTGTTGGACACCCTATGCCAAACAACTAGCAAGACAGGGACACAAACCCACCAATGAGCAGACAGGCTGTCTAAAATCATAATAAGTTCACTGAAACCCCAAAACACACCACCAGACATGATCCAGCCTCATCAACCAGAACACAGGCACAAGTCCCCTCTAACAGGAAGCCTACACAACCCCCTGAACCAACATTACCCACTGGAGGCAGACACCAGAAACAATGGGGGCTTCCCTGGTGGCACAGTGGTTGAGAGTCCGCCTGCCAATACAGGGGACACGGGTTCGTGCCCCAGTCCGGGAGGATCCCGCATGCCGTGGAGTGGCTGGACATGACAACATTAAATGCACGAACATTCGAATTATAGGGTCCCAGAAGAAGAAGAGAAAAAAAGGGAATGAGAAAATATTTGAAGAGATTATAGTTGTAAACTTCCCTAATATGGGCAAGGAAATAGTCAATCAAGTCCAGGAAGTGCAGAGAGTCCCATACAGGATAAATCCAAGGAGAAACATGCCAAGACACATATTAATCA
>NW_020173397.1:12450166-12452707 GCF_003031525.2 Neophocaena asiaeorientalis asiaeorientalis
ACCTAGGGACACATGCAGACTGAAAGTGAGGGGATGGAAAAAGATATTCCATACAAATGGAAATCAAAAGAAAGCTGGAGTAGCAATTCTCATATCAGCAAAAATAGACTTTAAAATAAAGACTATTAAAAGAAACAAAAAAGGACAGTACATAATAATCAAGGAATCAATCCAAGAAGAAGATATAACAATTGTAAATATTTATGCACACAACATAGGAGCACCTCAGTACATAAGGCAAATGCTAACAGCCATAAAAAGGAAAACTGACAGTAACACAAGTATAGTATGGGACTTTAACATCCCACTTTCACCAATGGACAGATTATCCAAAATGAAAATAAATAAGGAAACACGAGCTTTAAATGATACATTATACAAGATGGACTTAACTGATATTTATAGGACATTCCATCCAACACCAGTAGATTACACTTCTTCTGAAGTGCTCATGGAACATTCTCCAGGATAGATCAAATTTTGGGTCACAAATCAAGCCCGGGGAAATTTAAGAAAATTGAAATCATATCAAGTATCTTTTCTGATCACAGTGCTATAAGACTGGATATCAATTATAGGAAAAAATCTGTAAAAAATACAAATACATGGAGGCTAAACAATACACTATTAAATAACTAAGAGATCACTGAAGAAATCAAAGAGGAAATCAAAAAATACCTAGAAACAAATGACAATGAAAACACTATGACACAAAACCTATGGGATGCAGCAAAAGCAGTTCTAAGAGGGAAGTATATAGCAATACAATCCTACCTCAAGAAACATCTCAAATAAACAACCTAAACTTACACCAAAAGCAATTAGAGAAAGAAGAACAAATCATAAAGATCAGATCAGAAATAAATGAAAAAGAAATGAAGGAAACGATAGCAAAGATCAACGAAACTAAAAGCTGGTTCTTTGAGCAGATAAACAAAATTGATAAACCATTAGCCAGATTCATCAAGAAAAAAAGGGAGAAGACTCAAATCAATAGAATTAGAAATGAAAAAGAAGTAACATCTGATACTGCAGAAATACAAAGGATCATGAGAGATTACTACAAGCAACTGTATGCCAATAAAGTGGACAACCTGGAAGAAATGTACAAATTCTTAGAAAAGCACAACCTTCCGAGACTGAACTGGGAAGAAACAGAAACTATAAACAGACCAATCACACGCACTGAAATTGAAACTGTGATTAAAAATTTTCCAACAACAAAAGGCCAGGACCAGATGGCTTCACGGGCCAATTCTATGAAACATTTAGAGACGATCTAACACCTATCCTTCTCAAACTCTTCCAAAATATAGCAGAGGGAGGAACACTCCCAAACTCATTCTATAAGGCCATCATCACCCTGATACCAAAACCAGATGAAGATGCCACAAAAAAAGAAAACTACAGGCCAATATCACTGATGAACATAGACACAAAAATACTCAACAAAATACTAGCAAACAGAATCCAACAGCACATTGAAAGGAACATACACCATGATCAAGTGGGGCTTAACCCAATAATGCAAGGATTCTTCAACATACACAAATCAATCAATGTGATAAACCATATTAACAAATTGAAGGAGAAAAACCATATGATCATCTCAATAGATGCAGAAAGAGCTTTTGACAAAATTCAACACCCATTTATGATAAAAACCCTCCAGAAAGTAGGCACAGAGAGAACTTACCTCAATGTAAAAAAGGCCATATATGAAAAACCCCCAGCCAGCATAATTCTCAATGGTGAAAAACTGAAATCATTTCCACTAAGATCAAGAAGAAGACAAGGTTGCCCACTCTCACCACTAGTATGCAACACTGTTTTGGAAGTTTTAGCCACAGCAATCAGAGAAGAAAAAGAAATAACAGGAATACAAACTGGAAAAGAAGAAGTAAAACTGTCACTGTTTGCAGATGACATGATACTATATATAGAGAATCCTAAAGATGCTACCAGAAAACTACTAGAGCTAATTAATGAATGTGGTAAAGTAGCAGGATACAAAATTAATGCACAGAAATATCTGGCATTCCTATACACTAATGATGAAAAATGTGAAAGAGAAATTAAGGAAACACTCCCATTTACTATTGCAATGAAAAGAATAAAATATCTAGGAATAAACCTACCTAAGGAGAAGACGTGTATGCAGAAAACTATAAGACACTGATGAAAGAAATTAAAGATGATACAAACAGATGGAGAGATATACCATGTTCTTGGATTGGAAGAATCAACATTGTGAAAATGACTATACTACCCAAAGCAATCTACAGATTCAATGCAATCCCTATCAAACTACCAATGGCATTTTTCACAGAACTAGAACAAAAAATTTCGCAATTTGTATGGAAACACAAAAGACCCCGAACAGCCAAAGCAATCTTGAGAACGAAAAACGGAGCTGGAGGAATCAGGTTCCCTGACTTCAGACTATACTACAAAGCTATAGTAATCAAGACAGTATGGTACTGGCACAAAAACAGAAATATAGATCAGTGGAACAGGATAGAAAGCCCAGAGATAAACCCA
>NW_020173397.1:12452885-12472921 GCF_003031525.2 Neophocaena asiaeorientalis asiaeorientalis
AGGCAGAACATTCTATGACATAAATCACAGCAAGATCCTTTTTGACCCACCTCCTAGAAAAATGGAAATAAAAACAAAATAAACAAATGGGACCTAATTTTGCACAGCAAAGGAAACCATAAACAAGACCAAAAGACAACCCTCAGAATGGGAGAAAACATTTGCAAACGAAGCAACTGACAAAGGATTAATCTCCAAAATATACAAGCAACTCATGCAGTTCAATATCAAAAAGCAAACAACCCAATCCAAAATTGAGCAGAAGACCTAAATAGACACTTCTCCAAAGAAGATATACAGACTGCCAACAAACACATTAATGGATGCTCAACATCACTAATCATTAGAGAAATGCAAATCAAAACTACAATGAGGTATCACCTCACATTGATCAGAATGACCATCATCAAAATACCTAGAAACAATAAATGCTGGGGAGGGTGTGGAGAAAAGGGAACCTTCTTGCACTGTTGGTGGGAATGTAAATTGGTACAGCCACTATGGAGAACAGTATGGAGGTTAAAGAACTAGAAATAGAACTACCACATGACCCAGTAATCCCTCTACTGGGCATTTACCCTGAGAAAACCATAATTCAAAGAGTCATGTACCACAATGTTCACTGCAGCTCTATTGACAATAGGTAGGACATGGAAGCAACCTACGTGTCCATCAATAGATGAATGGATAAAGAAGATGTGGCACATAGATACAATGGAATATTACTCAGCAATAAAAAGAAACAAAATTGAGATATTTGTAGTGAGGTGGATGGACCTAGAGTCTGTCATACAGAGTGAAGTAAGTCAGAAAGAGAAAAACAAATACCGTATGCTAACACATATGTATGGAATCAAAAGAAAAAAAAGGTTCTGAAGAACCTAGGGGCATGGCAGGAATAAAGATGCAGACCTAGGGAATGGACTTGAGGACACGGAATGGGGGATGGTAAGATTGGACGAAGTGAGAGAGTGGCACGGACATATATACACTACCAAACGTAAAATAGATAGCTAGTGGGAAGCAGCTGCATAGCACAGGGAGATCAGCTCGGTGCTTTGTGACCACCTGGAGGGGTGGGATAGGGAGAATGGGAGGCACACGCAAGAGGGAGGGGATATGGGGATATATGTATATGTATAGCTGATTCACTTTGTTATACAGCAGAAACTAACACACCACTGTAAAGCAATTATACTCCAATAAAGGTATTTAAAAAAATAATAAATAAATAAAAAGAGTACATGCACTGAGCTGGACCTTCTGCTAGAGGCTTTAGGTATATTGTTTCTAATACTCACAAATACTCTGCAAGTAGACATTATGTTCTTTATTATAAGCTTAAAAATTCAATCATCAGAGTGTTTTTCCTTAGGTCACACAGCTGGCAACGGATGGTGCTGGCTGGTCTGCCTGGCTCCGAGGCTGCCCTTTCTTAATGATCCATTGCTTCTCTAACTCAGTGTATTAAGGAGGAAGAGAAGCACAGGACAAATGTTAAAAGCATTGGGCTGGGATTCAGGAATTGCAAAGAAGCTTTAAAAATCAAAACTTGAAAAAGCAACTAAGAAATGTTTTCCATAACTGAAGTTTGTCATGTCATGTGACTTCCTTTCTAAGAGCATTTTTGCTTAAGCAAGTAAGTCAAAGACAACTTGGTGTTCATTCTGGCTATTGACACCATCCATTATGTACCTTGTAAATTTTAGAATTAATGGAAATTCTTACAATAAGTGGACTCAGTGTCCTGCCAAGTTTGGAATATGATGATGTGCCATCTGATGCCATTATGTGTGTTTGTATGTATGTGTAAAACCATATGTCTTACATTTTGTAGGACATTCTCCAATTAAAAAAATGGTCCGATTATGCAGATAAATCATTGGAGTGGCCTGGAAATTTGAGTTATTCAGCATCTAAAGTCCATTCTAATTCAAATGTTTTAAAAGTAAAATTGGCACAACGTTCTTTATAAGATCATGTGTACTAACCAGGGGAATGGATAAGTTGGTCTCTGTTTGGGTAATCTATTCACTGTCTACCACTGGTCGGAGTTAGAAACGGGCAGTTGTGCCACGGAAAAATTCAGAGTGGAAGCCAAAATAACTGAATTCTAGACTCAATATTCCTATTCTTAAAAGAAAAGTGACTGCCTCTTTTTTATGCCTCTATAAGTAAGAGGAATGGAAATAACTTCTACAATTCTTTTCCGTTCCAAAACTCTATCAGTCAATAAGAATTATTAACTTATCTTATGAGGAGAAAGAAAAGCCACTCCAAACTCTTATAAATAGAAAGCATGTAACTGAAACCTTAAGGCAAATGTATTTCTTGCAAAACTTGTGAATAACGATTTGTGAACTGTTATGTTCACATGACAAAACCCCAAGCACAGTCCCTCAACATGAAAAGTTCCTAAGATTCACTAGTATATCGTTCTGCCCTACTTCTGAATATACAGAAAATTACACGTTTCTGCTTCCTTGAAGTGAGGCATGCTCATGGGACTAGTTCCGGCTAATGAAATATGATTAAAAGTGACATAGGACACCTTGAGGTCAAAGTACCTAACTGCTGGGGCTCAATTTTCTAACCCTGTCATTTCCCATTCCTTGGAGGGTTCAAGTATGAGATGGTAAATCCTCCACTGATATGGGTCCTTGAGAGACTGTGTAGAGCTGAGAATCTCACTGAACCCTCATTGGGCACAGTAAGACATACAATGTAAGACATATAACATGAGTTAAGACATATAGCACGAGTGTTAAAACACTGGGATTTCAGAGTTCGTTTCTTCCCACAACAAAAATCAATGTGTGGTGTGTGAAAGAGAAGCACTGCTATCACTTGCGAGATTCTTAAAAATGCAGAATTTCAGGCCCCACCCCAAAACTACTGAGACAGGCTGCAAGATACCAGAGGTGATTTGCATACATAGTTTGAGAAGCACTGAGAGTCCATTCTGATTTATATACAATGCTTAACTTTGTCCAACGTAGATACATTTGAAATATCTAGCTCTCCCTAATAATCATGGCCTTCTCAGCTTAAGGATCTTCTTCAACCAGTTTCAGAGCTGTCTCACAAATCTGACAAATGCAACAAAGGAATAATTGAAATGTATCATTGCAGCACTGCATCAAAATATAACAGTATGAATGTTCTCTGTTCCCATCTTGAAGAATCAAGAAAGGGAAACATTTTTAAATAGTCTTACTCATACAAATTTGTTAATGGTCTCCTATAACATGAGTGATTTTTGGCTTCAGGTTACCACAAAGAACATGTTTCTCTCTGCAATAGAGGTGAATAGAGTCCTAGTGACCAACATAGCCCATAACTTTTTTTTTTGAAGTCTGTTATCTCACTAGTATCCATTCATCTGTTTACTCAACAAGTATTTTTTGAATACCTACTATGTGCTTGGACTATTTTTGCGTGTGTGCTAAAAGTTATGTAGCGGGCTTCCCTGTTGGCGCAGTGGTTGAGGGTCCGCCTGCCGATGCGGGGGACGGGGGTTCGTGCCCTGGTCCGGAAGGATCCCACATGCCGCGGAGCGGCTGGGCCCGTGGCCCATGGCCGCTGAGCCTGCGCATCCGGAGCCTGTGCTCCGCAGCGGGAGAGGCCGCAGCGGTGAGAGGTCCGCGTACCGCAAAAAAATAAAAATAAAATAAATAAATAAATAAATAAACTTATGTAGCATAAAATTCACCAGCTTGGCCATTTTAACGTGTATGATTCAGTGGCATTTATCGTATTCACAACATTGTACAACCATTGCCACAATCCAGTTAAAGAATGTATTCATCACTCCAAAAGGAAACCCCGATGCTTTAAGCAGTAACTCCATTCCTCTTTCCCTGCAGCCCCTGGCAAACACTATTCTACTTTCTGTCTGTACGGATTTGCCTCTTCTGAATATTTTATATAAATGTAATCATACAATATGTGGCCTTCATGATTAGCTTCTTTTAGTTGGCATAATGCTCTTCAGGGATGACCCTGCAGCATGTATCAGTACTGCATTTCTTTTTATGGTTGAATAATGTTTCGTTGGATGGATATACCACATTTTGTTTACACATTCATCAGCTGTTAAACATTTGGATTGTTTCCGCCTTTTAGCTCTTGTGAATAGTGCTTCTATGACAAGTTCTATGTACAGGTTTTTGTTTGAACTCGTTTTCAATTCTTTTGAGTATGGAACCATTTTTAAACGGTGAGACAAAGAGATGAAATTCTTTGTCTTAAAGGGATTTAAATCTAGTAAGAGAATAAGATATTTACCTATTGAAGTAGAAAATGTCAGAGCTACTTAGACTAAGACCATTAGGTAGTATCTCAGTTAAACATCTCAGAGCTAAAAATCTCCAGCGTTAAATAAAACAAGCAAACAAATAAACAAAACAAGATTAGGAGGTATAGTAGTTAGTTATATCTGATTCCAATCCCAATTCTATCTACCATTTACTAGCTGTGTGACTCTAGAAAACTTAATTTCTCCAAGCCTTAATTTTCTCTCTTGAAGATTGGAAATAATAATAACATATCCTGCTTCATAGGATTGCTTTGGAGATTAAACGTGATAATACGTGTAAAGCATTATAAGGGCTCAATAAGCGGTCATTACTATTATATTCATTTGAAAGCAAAATGGAGCTTAATCAAGGTAAAGTAAAAACACGTGGAGGGGACCTGGTATCTTTCTCTGTCCAGAGTCCCTTCCTTATTTGATTACGGAAATCCTATACACAGTAAGTAATGCATTTTATGCAGTTTGGTGAGACTGGCATCATACTCCAGTCAAGGCAATGAACACCTGAACCAGCTTGGCCATTCCAAGGACAATCACTTCGGGGAATGGCAGGTGACCCTGAACGGCAGAATCGGAGTCTAAGATGAGATGTTTTTTTTTAATAAGGACACTGGCAGAGAAAAACATCTCTAGCATCTACAACCATAAGGAGGATGTAACCTGTAGTTTCTTTCGGTCTTCTGACCATACTGCATGGACAAAGGCAGTTGCGGAAAGAAAGAATTAGGGCAACACACACTTAACAGGCAGTACTGAAAGATGGAGCTGGAGAATCCATTGACATCTTTTGAGCGTCTGGATCCAGCTATGCCTGAAATTAGACACTAATGGATACTTCATTTACTTGAGTTCATGTATGCATGTATCTACTTATTTATTTTGTTTAAGCAAGCTTGAATTTGTATTCTGTCACCTTTAACTTAAAAAGCCAAAACTAACGCAAATTTAATGCAGAAGCAGGTAAATTAACCTGTTTACATAATTCTCCATACATGAGGAACCTGCTATTTCTCCATCTCTCTGCCCAGAGCATCATCATAAACATGACAGTTCAGAGATCACTCTCACACTGCCATAGGCTGTCCATGGTTCTCCAGTTTTCAGCTCTACAAACTTAAGTCTTCCAAAGTATAGGGTTTATCGGTAGCTAATACTGAAGATGTGTGCCTGAGGCTTGTAGAAAGCCAATGGTCATCATGTGAGGCCGAGGGCTCTAAAACCAAAATAAAACAGTAAACACACAGGAACTGTGCTTAAATAAAGCAAAAAGACCAATAGTCAAGAGTCACTGGGGCTCCTGAGCTTTTAAGCGAGTCTTCAAAGCGTCATTAACAAACACAGCCTTGGTTTGCATGACTATGCTGGTGCAGATTACCCATGAAGGGCAGACTTCGGAAGCTGCAGACTTTGGAGGCACCAAGAAGGGCAGATTACCATGAAGGGCAGACTTTGGAGGCACCAAGAATTGTAGATTAGCCCTTAAAAATGGCCACAACTAAGATGATGTCCTATTCCTCCAAGGACAGCATCACAGTTCACAGATCACAGCAGCACCACAAGGTTACTTTTTCCATTTTGCACATAGCTTGGAACCAGCTGCCATTTCTTTTTTTTTTTTTTTTTTTTTTTTTTTTTTTGCCTTCCTATGTGGTTTTTATTTCATTACATTCTGTCACCCCTCTTGCTTTACCACAAGTTCTCTTTTTTCTTAGGTTCCATTTCATTGTTTCTTACCATTAAGCTCTAATTTCTAACTCAATTCCACTTGTGTCTGCTCTTTGGAGCTGTAAGGCTATACACACATTCATTATATATAAAGAGCTTATTTTCTGAAATGAAGAAATAAAAAGTGTCCAGAAATCAGTGTTATCTGCAAGTGGCTTCTCAGGCAGAGTGAATTCCCAAGTATACTGCACAATAAAAACTGGGTAATGTATCCGTGCCCCACATGAGCCTGCTGGTTTATGCAAGTCCCTAGAAAATGCCCTAAACAATTTCTGATAATCCACCGAAGTTGAAATGTGCACAGGGCAGCCACATCGCTTTGTTACCTCTCAGAAAACAGCTGAAATGCTTCAACTAGCTTCCTGACCCAGCAGACACTTGCCTCAGCAATTTCAGATCAAGGGGCTTCAAAGCTGTGTAATAACTACTTTCCCCAAACACAAATCTGAAACTAAATAGGATCATCAAGAAGAAGATACTGTCCTTCTGAAACTGGAGAGCAATTGCTGTGTTCAATAAAAATAGCATCTTACCCAACATCAAAAGCAATTTTATGAAATTGGTAATTTCAACGCTCCACACAGCCCAGGCCAGATATCGGGGAATGGATTTGTAAGAGTGGCACAAAATCCCAGCTGATCACCAACCAGCTGATTCATGAAAACAAGGCATATAGAAAAACATAAAAGTTGAGGCTAGCTTTCCATTTAAGCCAGATGAGAAAAATGAGATATTAGGCCTCAAACAGTCATAACTTTCTATACCAGTAAGTTCATAGGTCGATAACCTATGTTAACCAAGATAAGCAGTGAATATGCTCTTGAGGACACCATATTAAAAAAGTTGACACTATAATCAGTTATTTTAATATCCAGATGCCTCTATTTAAAACTCTCCTCATATTATAAAAAACGGTTGCAATATTTGTCAAGGATTTGGAGGATGTCTAGTTTGTAGATTTTCCTGGTGCCCTTATTTCTCTTAATAGAGACCGACAGTGGAGTAAAGGCAGCTGTATGAATTGCTTTAAATGATACGATCTACTTGAAAATATTTCTTCAATGAAAAGTCCTATCATTAATGAGAAGTTGGAGGTTTTCATGCATTTTAATTATTACAACCAAATGATATTGAACTTGACACAGAGCAACAGCAACACTTCAACTAATACCCTTCGTTGAGCACTTATTTTGTGCCCACACCACGCCAAGGGTATATATGAATTATTCCATCTAATCTTCTCAACACACCTATGAAGTTAGTATTGATAGCTCCATTTTACTGATAAGAGAATTAAGGCCTAGTGTTGTTAAGTATTTAGACCAGAATTTCATGCTGCTGACAGGTGGTGAAGCCAGTACTTGAATCTAGGATGGTCTGACATCAGTGCTGTTACTTAACTCACATTGCCTCTCCTTCCTTATACATCCATTTTAGTTTCAAGCTTTGGTAAAGCTTACTTCTTGCTAAAACCAAGTGAGAGGCCCCAAATTCTTTAAATAGTCTCCCTGTTAATATCAAAATACTCTTGGCAAAGGTAGCAGTTTGGGCAGTCTGGAAGTTGAAACCCTATATTTGAAGTAAGATGTCCAAACTCTGTTTTAATGTTTGGGGTTTGTCACATAACATCTCTCAGCCCTATGTCTGCATCTTTTCAAAGGAACTGATAATACCTGCTTCCCAAAGTTGCGAGGATTAAATGACATAATAGTCATACATATCTCTGATAATGTGTATATCCAGTAATAAGCACACTTTAAATTTTAATTTTCTTTCTTTTTGCCATGATCACTCTCTTATTTATTTAGTTATTTATTTTTGGCTGCATCAGGTCTTAGCTGTGGCACGCGGGATCTTCGTTGTGGCGCGTGGGCTTCTCTCTAGTTGTGGTGTGCGGGTTTTCTTTTCTCTACTTGTGGCACGCAGGCTCCAGGGTGCGTGGGCTGCGTACTTGTGGTGCGCGGGCTCCAGGGCACATGGGCTCTGTAGTTTGCGGCACGCAGGCTCTCTAGTTGAGGTGTGCGAGCTCAGTAGTTGTGGTGTGCAGGCTTAGTTGCCCCGCGGCATGTGGGATCTTAGTTCCCCGACCAGGGATCAGACCCGTATCCCCTGCATTGTAAGGCGGATTCTTTACCACTGGACTACCAGGGAAGTCCCCGTGATCATTCTTTTACACTTCATGATGAAAAACTTTATATATACTTTTAAACATCAGATTCTGATAAATTGCTAGCCACGTAGAGGGGGCAGTTAGCTAAAGAGTGGCATAGACTGAGCAGGGTTATGCAGGGCAGCAGAAAGGGTATGTTGAATACAAACTCTCAGGTACACTCACCCCAGGCTGATGTGAACATGCAGATAATTTGAGTGGGAAATAACTAACTCTGTGGCACAGATAAGATTTGCGAACTCCCCAAATTTCCAATGGTTCTTAATCTGCCTATTCTGTTTTAATCACTCAACCTTCCCAGTCTTCATTTCCAAATGTATATAACTGTCAAGGACACAAACCACGGCTATAGCAACCACGGCGTGTTTAAAACAATGGCAGAAACTTTAAAATTCAAACACGCAATACAAGGGACACTTCATAAGTTTGTTTCATTCAACACTGGCAGCAGCAAACAGGAAACCCAATATGCTCTATCAGTCTGGAAATTGCAATTTGTTTGTCATATGCAAATAAGAAAATAAGTAGCTTTGGGAAAACAGCATTTGAGATTCGGAAGCACTAAACCCTTTACTTACATTTTCTTTGGATTGCCATTTTCCTGCATTCTTAGACATTTTAACTTGTCTAAATCTATTCCAAACGACCTTCTTCAATGCGATGACCAGAAAAGTCACATCTATTGCCCTATAATTCAGCAGCACCATAGTCACAGAGGCGTGACTGAGAGTTTGGGATCTGGGTTTAAGTTTCCTTTATCACTAGCAAAATACATACTATTTGGCAGATTATTTAACCTTTCTCAAGCCTCAGCTTCCTCACTCAAAAAAGCAAGCTTAGAGGAGCCTGTGAAACCCTCACAGAGTTATGAGAAAGGGATAAAGTGATGAACTCAATACATGCCAGATATCACATCTGATTAATATAACTATAGTTATTAAAACATCAACTGGTTCATTCTAAAGCTCACTGCCATTGCAGCTTCTAGAGGGGATTTGCTAGGGTGCCCAACCGAAGCAGTGGGAACACAGGAGATACGCAATTAATAATGATAGTGATCTTCATAATCACCATCATACTAGTAGATGCAAATATATACCAAACACTTAATGCTGGGCACTGCTCTAAAGCCTTTACATATATCGTCTAATTAAATCATCGAAACAATCCTTAGAAAGACACTAGCTCGGTGCTTTGTGACCACCTAGAGGGGTGGGATAGGGAGGGTGGGAGGGAGACACAAGAGAGAAGAGATATGGGGATATATGTATACGTATAGCTGATTCGCTTTGTTATACAGCAGAAACAAACACACCACTGTAAAGCAATTATACTCCAATAAAGATGTTAAAAAAAAAAAGAGAAATAGACGCTAATATTTCCAACAGTTTAGAGATGAGGAAGAGGTTGACTAGTTCGAAGATGACACTGCATGTGTGGGTCAAGATTCAGAGTAAACCAAGAGTCTTTTACTCACACTCTTAACAACAGGGCTTTACAGGGAATCATATATGTTTAACCCAACCTTCCTCCTACAACATATGACACTGACATTTAGTGCCATTGAAGACCCTCCTAGGGTTATGCATCTAGCAAGGGACAGAGACTCAAAGCCGTCTCTTCTCAGAACAGACATCTATCCTCTATTGCAATGGTTCCCATACTCAGATTTCATGAAAATTTGTAATATTGAGAGATGAGAGACAGACAGACACCCCTGGCTGGTGTACTTGTGTCAGCTTGAGCAGATCAAGCTCTCTTAGATAGACTACAGTGTTTTCCTGCTGAATGAAAACAATTCCACAGAATACCAACCAACATTCAACTAAACTACTCTGTGACCGTGAAAAACAAGAAAAGGAGAGCACTCTCTAATCATACCTGAGCACAGACAAAACAAGAACATGATCCAAACTTCGCTTTGCCTGACTCATATGACTGACTGCTATTTCTTTACTAATTATTGCTTCAGACCCACTTTGTTCCTTCCACCTACTTATAAAAATTGTCAAGGTACCCAATCACAGAATTGCTCCTAATTCTGAAAGTACCCAGTCCTGGGCAAAGCCATGACACCTCCCCCCAAATACATAACAAGTCCAGTTTTATAACAAGCCTTTCCTCACAATCTTGCTGCAACTCCTTGCACCTTCCCAAGGTGAGTGGTCTCCCAGTAAGAAGACCAGCTTTTATTGACTTGTTAATGTTCCTGGTATTCTTGGGTCCTCTTCAGCTGTACTAACAGAGAATTTTGAAATACAGTCGACTCTTGTTATTTGTAGGCATACTGGTTCTAGCACACCCCTAAGGATACCAAAATCCCCAGATGCTCAAGTCCCTCATATAAAATGGCATAGTATTTGCATACAACTTAGGTACATCCTCCCTTATGCTTTAAATCCTCTCTAGATTACTTATAATTCCTAATACAAAGTAAACGCTACAAAAATATTGGTAAATAAAATATAACTGCTATGTAAATTGTTGCTGGCATATGACAAATTAAAGTTTTGCCTTTTGGAACTTTCTGGAAATGTTTTCCTAAATATTTTCCATCCATGGTTGTTTGAATCGATAGATGTGGAACCCCTGGATATGGAGGGCTGACTGTATATTTTTTCTTAGGTGAAGATAGTTTTAAAGGAATTACATTTACTACCTATGGCTATAATTCCTAAAAGAAAGTGCATTTATCAGAAAAACACAGTAAGCAAATACTCTCCCCCTCCCCACCTAAAAACCCCTACAAAATTATTGTTAACATTATTAGTTTATCTTGATGACAAAGTTTCTACATTGTTCTTATTTTTCCTATTTCATTTTGGCAGAACAAAATCTTTACCACCAACCAGCACTGCCAGGAAGAGATCCAGGTTTAGGAAGCCTAAAGCTTATACAATTTGGGAGTGGAGGGAGCTGCTTATTAAGAAAAATACAAAATTAGGCAAGAAAGGTGACGTTTACTGAGAATATCAGGAATACAAGAAAATAAATACAAGAATTCTTGGAGTCTTGGAGACGGAGGTACCCCTTTTCTGGTATTCCTTTAGGCACTTTATCAGAAATGCTTAGATAGAAATTACTCCTGATTGCAATCTGGCAACCCCTCCCCACCTGGAACACAATGCAGGGGTCTGTACAAGTGGAGGGTTCCAAAGCAAAGTTTCATTTGTTTCATAGTAAATCCACCAAGTGCCGGCATTTGGTAAACATTGCCTTATGTCATGCTGCTTCTGAGAACTATTTTTCAAGAAATGAATTCCAACTGATCTCACAGGTTAAAGCAATAAACAAATGTTTGTACCATTTGGTTCACCTTCAGTCTCTGATGCTTGGCTATTCTTAAGCTTAAGACAAATATGGACATGTCAGCCTTGAAAAATGATAATTCTGACAGCCCAAATTACCTAGTTCCACATACAAGGACAGGCAATTCAATAAATTTTGGCCAGAGAACTGTCAATCACTGACCTGTGGTTAACTTGAATGTCCCTACTTCTCTTCTTTGTAAAATTCAACATTTTATTTTGTTTGGTTTGATTTCTAACTCCCCTCAGTTTCTCTTTGCAGTTGTGTTGGCTCCTATTTTCTGTCCCTTCAACCTGTTTCCGAGTTCTGGCCCCTTGAATCTATTCATTTCAGTGCATTTTACATAGCTGGGTAGGTCTGCAGGTGGCCGCATAAATCCTGATTCATTTCATCTGCAGGAGATAGCGTCTCTCCTTGGGATATGTTTAGTTCATCTGGGTCTAGGGCAGACAGCCCTGGCCAGAGTGAAGCCAATGTTTAAGGTGAGATGAAATCTGGCAAAATTACGTTAAGATTTTACATACAATTAATTTTTCAAAACACCTGTTACTATTAGCAGTGGTACCACTTTCCAGACATTATAATTATTGATTATAGATCCCAACTGGTCCCGGTTTTCTTGTCCAAACTTTGTCTCTAACTACATGAACTTGATTGGGCAAGCCACCTCACTTCTCCAAATCTGCAGATGCTAATGAAGTGGAGACACTGGCACTGATATCTTAGGATTGTGAGAATTAACTAACATGACTCTCCAGATTTCTTGAGGGAACAGTATATCTTTCTAAAGGAATATGATGGTTCTGAGAGGAACAGGAAGACATGGTACAAACTCAGCAAATCTTACAGAAGCATTAATTTTACTAAAAGATTGAGCTTTAATTGAATTAGCAGCTAGGTTAAAATCCTATTTTTGTATTAAAACAATTATTATAGAGTACGAAGCAAAATGTGAATGTTTTCCATAAAGATATCTAGTAGGTAATTTTGGCTTATGGCCCCAGGCCCATGAAATTAGAAAAGTAGCCTTCTCTGCCATTAGGCATTGTTTGTAAAACTCATCTGTATTTGTAAGGTACTCTGTGAGGTTCTGGAATAACCTTAATGTATACATGGATATGGAAAAAAGATCTCTCTGCTTTTGATAAGGTGTATAGCTGAAATGCAACTGAACTTATTTTAAGATGGAAATATATCTTTTATGAATGACATTAACCAGGGTGAGAAGAAAGTGATTATTGATATTTAGGGCCTTTCAGAAAACCTTGGAGCTTGCAGTTGGTTATTTCGTTTGAAATGGCAGACAACGTCCTCTTGGGGTTTTCAGAGCCTCTAAGTCCAGGTAAAGACTAGAGAGGGCTGACAGAGGTAACAAACTTAGGAAGACAGGTAGGAGGAGGTGATGGGGATGGATAAATAATGGGGGAAATATTGTGGGGGGAGGGTCAGGGAAGGAAGGACCTAGGGAGAAAAAAGAGTAGGATCAATAAATAAGAGGAACAAAATGGCTTCCTGTTAGCCAAATACTTAGAAGGCACGCAGCATCCTAAAAATCCATAGGATTTAAAATTTTAGTCTTGTTTTATTATTATATGCCATTCTTGTGTAATGATTCCCAGATAAACCAGGGCTGTTTTCTTGCACCTCCATCGTATAAGGAGTAAAAAGACTTGAATATGATTCTTATATATTTAAAATTTTGTGATTTATTAACATCCTTTTACTTCCCTCTTTTTTTTAATCTCCACCATCAAGAGGAAGACAATCCCAAATGAGGTGACAATAATAACAGCTAAGTTACTGAGTACTTATTACACGCCAGGCACATGCATTATCCCATGAACTCTTTTTTTAATTGAAGTATAGTTATTTACAATATTGTGTTAGTTTCGGGTATATAGCACAGTGATTCAGGTATACATATATATGTTCATTCTTTTTCAGATTCTCTTCCCTTATAGGTTATTACTAAATACTGAATATAGTTCCCTCTGCTATACAGTAGGTCCTTGTTGGTTATCTATGCATTATCCCATTAACTCTTACAACTAATGTATCAAGTAGGTGCTATTATCATCCCCATTTTATGTGTAAGGCCAGGCGGGATAATAATAGCTAATTTTGTAGGGGGTTTCCCATGTGCCAAAGCAATGCTCTAATTGCTTTCGTGTATTAGATTACACAGACCTCATAATAATCCTGTAAAGTGCACCATATTATCTTCTATTTTATAGAAAGAGACCTAAGTAAAGAGAGGCTAATTGACGTACCTACACAACACCACCAGCGAGAGGCAGGTCAGAAGTTTAAACCCAGATAGACTGGTTTTGGAACTCATTCTTTTTTTTTTTTTTTGCGGTACACAGGCCTCTCACTGCCGTGGCCTCTCCCATTGCGGAGCACAGGCTCCGGATGTGCAGGCTCAGCGGCCATGGCCCACGGGCCCAGCCGCTCTGCGGCATGCGGGATCCTCCCGGACCGGGGCACGAACCCGCGTCCCCTGCATCAGCAGGCGGACCCCCAACCACTGCGCCACCAGGGAAGCCCTGGAACTCATTCATGTAACTATGGTCTATGTTGCCCCCAATGTAGAAGAAACATGGAAACTTCTAGCTCACTCTCCAGGAGGAGATCAATGGGGTAGAGCTTCTTCAGCTCCTCCTAGCACCTCCTCTCTTTGTCCCCTTGAGAAGAGGGGCTCTGAAGTGACAGGAGAATCCAGGGGAAGAAAAGGAGCAGGAACGCTTCATCCGGCTCCCACTGAGGAAGAGCCTGTCCTCAGGGTGTGCACTGTCCCTTCTCGGGGTCCTGACTCTGTGCTGCAAACTCGAGTTCTGGGTGAATTTAGGTGTGAGAGAATATTTAGAAAATGCCTTTCATCAGAAAACTGGTCACAGAGGCAAGAGAAGAAGTGTGAAGCTAAAAGAGAGGTGGGATCAGCAGTAGCAGGGAGCCCTCTCCGGTCCTGGGTCAGGAGAGTGAAAGGAGGTGCTTCTGTGGGGACCTTAGTTCCAGAATTCATCAGTGGAGGGTAGAATCATGGCCGGCGTCTCTAACAGGATCTAGGACCATGGAGGGGAGAGAGCTGCCGCCAAAGACAGTGAAGAGGCAGAGAGGGAGAAATGCCATTGTTTCTCCTTTCTGCACACTTTCCAACCTCCCATCAGCTGGAGCCAGCCAGCACAGAAGCCAGGGAAATGCAGCCTCACTACAGAGGCTGCAGAGCAAGGGAGGGTGATGCGTGGATCTGAGGGCAGATAGAACCCAGACGCACACAGTGGGCACATTCAATGCAGAGGGAAAGACACAGAGAAGCCAGATTGTGGCCACGTACCTAAGCCTTGTTCTCAACTTGCCTTTATCATCAATAAAGCTAAAGTAGTATTACGACCTTCCTTTGTATAACTTGTATTATCTCTCAACTGACTTGGAATTTGGAAAAGAAGAGAAAGGGATTAATTATTACCCTCTGCCCCCAATCTTATGGTTAAATTGTAAGCATGGAAGGATTCGTTTTGCTCATATATATACATATATACACATACACACACAAATATATATATATATAGACACACACATATATATTCAAATTGGATATGAAGTATTCAGGTGAAATCATTTTAGAAGAAACACTGTTTTAGTAGTATTCTCATTACTGGCTTTATCAAAGCTAACAACCATTCTAATGTTACTGTGAAAATACCAATTATTTTTATGATAATGAAGACTTTAAATAGCTCAGTAGGATAAATTGGATCCAAACCATGGCTTAGCTAGTTCCTTCCATCTTTGGAATACTAAACTAGAATGAAGGATTCTAATCCTTCTAATATAGAAATGTCTCTTTTCAACTTTGAAGAAAAAAAAAGAGATACTTATTCTGTTTTGAGGATGATGAATTAATTTTGAGATGCGGATGCAAAAAAATGAGTTTTACCTGAGGGACAAAGCCCAGAGTGAATTTAACTTTGTCAAAATCCTTAGTGGTAACAACGACAGACACCACCAAAGCATGTCCAGGTGATATCATTGGATAAAACCTGACCACTTTTTTATAAAGTTGCCCATACTCCTTAATGTCTTGGATGGACCCTCTAAGTCAGGGTTCCTCAACCTCACAGTATTGACATTGTGGGTCACATAGTTACTCCTTGGTCTCGGGGGCTGTCCTTTGGAACACGGGATGCTTCACACCCCAATGTCCCCTGAGGTGGAGGGGAAGGAGATGGGGCAAAATAACCCCTAGCTGAGAATTTCTGCTCTAGATATTTACAGTTATATCACTTATACTATTGTTGGTTATGACTGTTTGCACTTTGGTTGAATTAGTTTAACTTTTAGCTTTAGGAACCATACATGCTGAACTGGATTCTACTAGAGTAGAAGTAACATCCAAGGATCAAATCTCTTTATGGGATTAAATTCTTTTCATAGCTATTCTTTATATGTTCTTAAAATGAACCAAAAATGTAGTTTCAATGTGCCTAATGGGACCCAAGATACCTCAAGTAAAAAGGATGTATTTGCCGAAGATGCTTACGTAGGAAGGGAAGAGGAAGAGGAGAAAGAATAATATTCAAATAAAATACTGTTTTCTGAGATCTCTCCATTAGAGTAATTCCATGAAAAAGTGGACATATATCCATGTTTTGAGTTTTGTCTTCTAACTATGAATTTAAATATTGGGATTCAATTCTTTTATTATTAGATGCATTACATGGTACATCTTTATTGAAGAAGACATGATTCAAAAGGCTTAAATTCAATTGATTCTCAGGTAAACAAGCCTACTTTCACCAGATCACCTTAGAGTCTTTTCAAGCAATCATAAGGAAAGATATATTGTTCACATGTGCAAAGAACTAGGTAAAACAAATTTCTCAAACAGCTTAAGAAAAGTATTTATTCTCTCCTGTAACTTCTAATGGAAACTGGAAACAAAAGCAAATTAAACAGTCCAGGAGGAAGAAATACATAACAAGAAATCAAAACAGTATCGCATTAGATAGACTGTCAGAACTGAATATTTGCCAAGTCTATACCAAGCACTGTAGTATGACCACAGAAATGTCGCTCTATTTCTATGGGTTTTGCTTCCTCAGTGGTAAGATGAGAGAGTCAAATTAAAAGACTGCAGGGAATTCCCTGGTGGTCCAGTGGTTAGGACTCTGAGCTTTCACTGCCTAGGGCCCGGGTTCAATCCCTGGTCAGGGAACTAAGAAAATCCCACAAGCCGTGGTGTGCAGCCAAAAAAAAAAAAAAAAAGATTGCAGGGAGGGGACCCAGGCAGTTGGTGGGTTATTGGGTGGGGCTCCCAAGCGCATGTACAGGTCTGTCCTCCTCAGCAAGAATCCCTGTGCCTAAGTAATCTAGCCATTAAATAGCACATAAAAGCACCACGTCAAAGACCGAGAGAGAAGGCGGGTGGGGAGAAAGGAAAATATATTTTCATAACTCGAATGGTACTGTACCCTTTTGAATAAAAGACCTTGCGTTTTTATTTTGCACTGGGCCACATAAATAATGTAGAGTGTAGCTGACCCTGTCATCAACAAATATTTACAGAGCATCTTTCATGTTCCAGCCATTGTGCTAGGTACAGGGGACCTAACTGTGAACAAAATAGAGCACACTCTAGCCCTTGGGGAGTTTGCAATGACTTCAACATTATTACCCTCCCTCCCCATCCCTGACACTCCTTGTCAAGACTCATGATAAAGACACTGCCTATATGCTTATGAGAAATTAGGAAAATCAATTATGATAGATTGAATTCCTAGCTTATTAAATATTCTATTTCCATCCCTGGGTATCCCTCCCAGTAGCAGGAATATGTCTCCTCTCCCTGGTGAACTCAGGACTGGCCATGCAACTTGCTTTGACCAATGCAATGTGGGTGGACGTGTTGTCTGTCACTTTGGGACATGGGCTTTAAGAGCCAGCATATAGTTCTCCAGGTCTCTGTTCTTTCTGCTGTAGGGACCAGCAAAATTCTTAATAGATGTTGGTCCTTTATCCTGGGTCCTGGGAGGGAAAGGACAGAGTAAAGCTTCAGCTGACATGCAGCTTACTTGACAAATAAACCTTGGTTGTCGCAGATGTCTTAGATATAGGGGTTGTTTGTTAATGCAGCATGACCTAACCTACTCTCACTAATACACCAGTTTATGGCATTTCACTTGGGAAGAGGAAAGAATAGCTATTGAAATCCCCAGAGATTTGGCATGAGAGATGGGACCTCTGAACACGTAACATCGCTACTATATCCAAGAATAACAATCTTTTAAAGAGAGCATTGGAATCCATTTTTGTTTACAAATAACTCCCCATTAATCAATTTCATAGCCATCTTCTTCAACAAATTATCGACTCTTCAATGAATATATATTTAGTTTGATTAACTTTTTGTCTTACCTAGTACCATCTATTTCAAATGTTAACTTGGCTCTGGGTCAAACAGAAGTCACCACCACATTGTAACGGAAAAAATACAAAAGAAAATAATGGAAGTATAAGGCTATTTTTCCATTACTCAAAACACTTGTGAAATGTTTATTAACTATGTTCACTCTACTTTTCCCCCATATCTTAAAACAGCAATTGACTTTTTTAAGTCAGTAATTAACTCAAGCCATCAAATTCAAATAATGATACACAGCTCTAGTTCACTGATTCATTCCATATATATTCACTGAGACCTACTATGTGCCAGGGACTACTGTAGGCATTAATCCCCTAGTGCCTACTGCAGCATCAGGCATGTACAAAATGGTCAATAAATATCTGTTGAAAAAACTGGGAATTTAATGAGCGTAATATGCACTCAAACCGCCCCATAAAAACTATAAGGTTTTTTCAATATGTTTTCTAGACCCATTGCTTTTCCTTGTCTGAAAGGAAATGCCAAGAAAAGGAGAGAGAAAAGTCCAGAACATTGCAAGCTAGCAACCGAAAAGACAGAACATTATGAGAAACCCAAACATTATACGCACAATATTCAGTGGAAGATTTAAATCTGAAGCAACATGAAATGGTATCGGTAAAGAATTAGTTTTGCTTCCTTTTCACCTGAGGGTAAATTCTGAGGTATTTTGGGGTAGGGGAATTTTCCAAGCCCCTGTGATTTTTATTTTAATCATTCTGATCATTTCTAAGGAAGAGCCTTCTCTCCAGTGGAGTAATCCCCCTCTTCACGCCCCGGGTATTGTTCAGTTTTGTCAGCTTTACAAGTCAAAAAGTAAAAAGCATATTGAAAATAAACCACTTCAATATGTGCATTAATATGGTGATGGAGCAAAGCAGTCTTTACTCAGCTTAGATTAGTGAATCCCTCATTTAATTACAACTGGAAAGGTTAGAAACTTTTTATCGTACACACATATTCTCTGGGAATCATCTGGCTCTGAAATTATAATCATCCTCTGTCATGCTTTCATTATACGCACTGCTCTCCAGAGCCCTCTCTTTCTTCTTTCTTCATTCGTATTCCTCTGACTGTCCTCCTCACTGTTACCATAGACCTCAGGTGAATTTCGTCTCCTGCTCAGAAATGGCTGGATATTGTTAAACCCATTTGTCAACCACATTATCAGCTCACAAACATGAGATTTCTGCATATATTCAGCCTTTCCCGTGTATAGCAGTCCAAGTATTAACATGGATGGCATCTGTCAATGTTGACAAAAATTAAATTTCAAGACTACCGTAAATAATAAAGCAGTCATATAAAGATTATTTCTCTGGGGCATAAGCTACCAGTAAACACGATTTGCATATTGTACTTACAGCTGTTTCTACATGAGCTGTTTGCTGTGGTTCATTAAAATGATTTGATTTGTCAGATTCTAGGATAGTTGAAAGTTTGATGTGGAACTATTTAAGGAAGTTTAGTGAAGTATTTGATTTTTTGAGCTGTTCACATCTGGCATAAGGAGAATAAAGTGAATTCTTCAGGAGAAATCATTAGGGGTTTAAGGCTTGAGGATTCATCATTAACTCAATTCCAAAGGGGTTCAGGGAAAACCAAGTTCCCTGTCCCAGCAAAGCTCATGTACTTTCCACGCACAACTCATGGAGTAGGATGGCTCATTGGTACCGCTCCCAACTCAATGTGAGAGGATAGGATGGCCTTCTAAACCAAGAACTGAACGTGAAAGAATCAAGCATGTGTTCACCAACCTAGGAACCTATATATAAACTTGCCTCTGAGACTTTTCTGTGAAATTGATTCAATTTGACAATTCTACAGCTCCCCTATTTCATCACTTTCCAATCAGAAATCATAAAATCTCATTGCTCAGTGGAACTGACAAAATACATGTGGGTTGGCATCCTCCTCCAGGAAGAGCAGACTAACTTTTTGAGATAAATGGCTGAAAAGTCTGGTTTTCATGATTTTCAGGGAAAAATATTCCATGGTTTCTTACTTACTGAAGTCCTCTTTAACACAGAAGACATTTTTTCATGTCTAATTGATGACTTTCTTATATTTTATTATCTTATTCACTGTTGAGATAT